>NC_072398.2:80047500-80347500 GCF_028858775.2 Pan troglodytes | reverse complement strand
GAGGGTGTCTCTCTCTGGTTAATCCTGCAGTATAAGAAATGACTAACACCTTGCAGAGTAAAATTAGAATTCTGAATAATCTTGACAAGTTGGAGAAATAATTAGTCATAAACTGATGAAGTCACAGTCAAGTAAGGTCCCAATAGTTTATTTAGAGAGAACACCTTCACAAATACATGAATGGTGAATGAATGCCTGAAATAATACGTTAAGAAAGAACTGTGTGCCCTTTTATGGGGAGCTATAGAAGGAATTTTCATTATAAGCTGTTTAAATACCACAGTCTTGGGAAGCAGACAGACTCGAGTTGAATCATGGTTCTTCCACATCTGAGATGTGCCTTCTTGAACAGGTTCTTACCTCTGCTTCCCCTGGTTTTCTCATCTGTAAAAGAGGAGGTAATAATCTCTACCTTGCACAACCATTGTGAGGATATACCTGAAGAAAAACATTTGTAGCAGACACTATTTGTTGCCTATCCAACATCCATTTCCTCCTTTCTACTGGTTAAGAAAAACTTAAAATTTTTATAGGTGGCTGGATACCCTCCCGGATGGTGACCCTAGCCCAGCTCAGGAGTAAATCCTAATCAGCCCTAGTGTACTATCATGGGAGTCTTCACTCCATAGACTTCTTGATATATGAAACAATAGAAGTTCTTATGATTAAAATCAAAATTTTTATTGTAGTTATTGCCCCCCAAATTCCTCATTGAAAGAGTTGTGAAGTGATTGATACCTAACTTCTACTCAAAAAAGAGATTATCCATAACTCTCTATTATCGTTTACTTTTCTGTAGCTTTGGGATCTCCTGATCACCTCTTTTTTATGAAAGTTTCTCCCCTTTTCCATTAGATGCCATTGCCTTCTGCTTTTCTTCTCAAATCTTAGGTTGCTGTTTCTCTGTCTTGGAGGACAGCTTCCCTTTCTCAGCCTGTACCTTGAATATGATTATCTATTAGGGGTCCATCCTTCACTTTCTTCTCTCTTGTTGATCTCAGCTACTCTCTGGGCTTGGTGACTCTTAAATAATTATCTCCAGCTCACACCTCTCTTTTCAGCTTCTAGCCATCATTCCAGTGGACTATTGGACATGCCCACATGGGTGTCCTGTCCAACTCAACTCATATTTGTATCATTTCCTCACTCATTCCCACTGCTCTTCCTGCATTCCATTTATTGGGGAATATTACCACATCTCCCCATTGTGTCAAGCCAGAAACCTCCAGTCACCAATTGTTCCTCCTTCTCCCTTACACCCTGCATGCAATCAACTTATTGCCTTAATATTCTCAATTAATATTCATCTATCCTGACCCCTGCATCTTCACTGACACTGCTTTAGTTTACCATTGCTAATCTTCATCTCTCATCTGGATTATTGCAATAACCTCTTTGCCTGAATCTTGCTTTGTAGTTTCTGCTTTTCTATTCCATCTTCCAGACTATATGAGTAGGATGACACTTCTAAAATACAAATTTCATCGTCACTTCCCTACTTTAAACCTCCTTGATTTTTTGTAAATGTAAACTTTTAGCACAGTCTACAAGGTCTTTTTATAATTGAATCCAATAGTTGTCACCCTTACAACACCTTGGAGTCACCTAGAGTTATTAAAAATATGCCAATGCCCAGGCCTAACCTCCAGAGATTTTGATTTCATTAATTTCATTTAAGGTATAGGTATTTTTAAAAGCTCTCCAGGTGTCAGTACGAAACTCCTGAATGACCAGCCAACACTGCAGGGCCCTGAGTCTCAGTCAATATTTGGACAGACACCAATTGCTGAGTTTTCTGTCCATGGACAGGAGTGGTCTCAGGCTTAGGACCTCCTTGCTCTGCAGAGATCAGGCACAGTTATCCTCTCCGCACTCCAACTCCTGTTTATAAGAAAGTTTACCTCTATTACATGACTTGGAACAGGAATTCTCAAACTTTTTTATGGTAAAGTCCATGGACTTTCCTCAATATTGTTGTCAAATACATAAATGGCATAAGGTTGCAAAAGAGACAAATTACATTGAAATGCAGTTATCAAATATTAAAATATTTGTGCTATAGGAATATATGTCTTTATTAAAGTATTAGATAAATATATGTAGCAGTATATCTAATAACAATTATAGTTTCCAAATAGAGATGAACATCAATGATATTTCAAGATATCTGTAACAGCTGCAAAATAATACTTTAAAATATGCATAGTGATTAAGTTGGAGATATTCCTAAATACTACAGTAGTTTGTTGCCAATATTTGTAATTGAAAAACAACAAATTTCAATTAGATGTTAGTGAAATAAAAAGGTCAGTTTTTTCCAAACCAACTCCATGTACATCACCCCTTCCCTTCCTCAAATTTTATCTATGAATCCTGTGGGGCCTCAGATTAAAAAATGATGGTTTAGAGGAAACTGAAGAAGGCTTTTTAAAGGAAAGCAATAAGTTGTGTAGGAAATATCATTTATGATTGCATTTAATATTTATTTTGTTATTTATTATTAACATGTTTATGATGTTCAGTTATACTTTACTGCAGATATTTTTACTAATAAATAGAATGCAGCATTAATTATTCCTCATCATAAATATTAGTTACATGAATGAATGGACAATTAAGAAGCAAAATTTATGTTTTTAAATCACAAGTCCGCCCCATCTACTCCAAACTGTTACCTTAATGAATCAACACCTTGTGCCTCAGTTTCCCTAGATCATAGATGATCAGGGTATTAGTAACAAAGTTAAAATATAAGGGTCAATAATATGGTATTTGGAGTCTGAAGTAAATTGGCTCTAGTTCCACCAGGCATTAGATAGATGGTCAAGGGGAAATTACTTGACTGTTTTGGGGGGGGTTTTTTGCTTTGTTTTTTGAGACAGGTTCTCACTCTGTCACTCAGGCTGGAGTGCAGTGGCATGATCTTGGCTCACTGCAACCTCCGCCTCCTGGGCTCAGGCAATCCTACCACTTCAGTCTCCCGAGAAGCTGGGACTACAGGTGTGTGCCACCAAGCCTGGCTAATTTTTGTATATTTTTGTAGAGACAGTTTCACCTTGTTGCCCAGGCTGGTCTTGAACTCTTGGGCTCAAGCAATCCGCCCAACTCAGCCTCCCAATCTGCTAGGATTACAGGCATGAGCCACCGCACCCGGCCCTTATTTTCAATTATGTAAAGTAGAAGTAATGATATCAACTTTTGAGGGCTGTTGAGGGGATCATGTGAGATGATGTATATTCATAAAGCACTTTTCACAGCATTTGACACATACTAAACATTTCCTTAATGGTTGCTATTACTGCAACTGTAATTATTGTTACGTGTTATCACAGGGCATTTTGCCTATCAAATGAAAGTTGATATGTTTAACCCATAACAATGCAAAAATTATAAGCTCCTTCTCAGCAGAATCTTTAGATAGACTTTGAAGTGATGAGAAAGAATCAAAATCTGTGCCGTGCTTAGGGACCATCAGCCTTAGCTAGAAAATGACACAGAAAACAGCCCTTGCGTCAACAGAGTAAGGCCTGACCTTCGGGAAGAATGGAAAAACAGGTTCTGTTTGCCATGGAAGATCTCTTATCACCTTTTCAGAGTGCCTTCAGTTTTTGTGTCCCCTTTCCTAGATTTCAAGGCCTCTGGTATCCAGTCTTCTGTCCCTCACAATCTACTGTGCATCTCAAGCTAGGCAGGAGGGGACGGGAATTTGTATTGATGGGGTCTCCTATTTGCAGGGCACTATTTTGCTCTATAGGTGATGAGTAATCCAAAGCTTGAAAGCTTTTAAATTTTTCTGTGCTTCATTCTTTCAAGGATCTGGTTTTGAGATCATATCTGCCTAGTTTGAACCAATCAATAATACTGAGGGGATGGATACCCAATTTTCCATAATGTGATTATTACACATTGCATGCCTGCATCAAAGTATCTCATGTGCCCCATAAATATATATGCCTACTATGTACCCACAAAAAAATTTTAAAAATTAAAAAAATAATCATACAGAAGTTTTGAGAATGCCTTAGCTTCCAAGTTGCTGCATAAAATATATGTATTATCTTAGCGAAAGCTTTTAATAGCAACACTAATAAGCTATAAAGCTGTACACATGCACCCATGTAGACCTGGCTTGCATCCTGGCTCTGCTATATCCTAGCTGTGTCATCTTGGTCAAGGAGGGCAACCTCTCTCGCTAAGACCATTCTTTACTTATAAAATGGGAATAATAGCTTCTTAGCAATTTGGTTAAAACTATAAAATTTTGTTTATAAATAATAACTATAAATACTTAACATGCAAATTTTTACTATCAATAAAAATAATGGGACTTTCAGTGTATTGGAAGACATTTGATGTGAGATTGGAAGGAATTTCAGATGCTTTTTATCCCTCTTCGTGAGTAGCTGCTTCTTTGTCAATGAGTGGTGTTTCTTCTGTGCTAAAAAGATGAACACACTTCAGTCGTTTCATAAACACAGGGCTCATGAAATTCTAGCCATCATCTCAGAGTGAATGTATACTAAATGGTAAGGAATGCAATGGGTTGAGAAAATTCTACCCAATTAATCTTCATATCCAATTTGGAGGTAGAGCAAAATCTAAAACACAGATGTATAGTCTCCCCACTCTACTCTGGCCCCTCAAGAGTGATGCTTGACCTCTTGCTCTTAAAACACTTCTAAACATCTAGGCATCCTGTCCCAGAACAAAAATCAAAGTAAGGCCACACAAGGCCTTGAGAAAGACCAAGGGCTTTCAGCTTTTCTCCCTCTTCAACTTGTAAAGGCTTGAAGAGGCAGTCAGCATAACCTCTGGGCCCTCCTTAAACTTTGGGGCTCTTCAGCCATGGAATCCACATCACTCTTCTGGATGTATGCCCAGAGCAGAGCTCTGGCTTCGAATTCTCTGGACGACAGCCACGATAAAGACATTTGCTACTGCCAGCACATAGAGGGAAACATGGAAAATACAAGAACACAATCAACGTTTCTAAAATACCTCTGCCAGGGGGAATCTTTGTCACCAGCTTCTCAGGAAAAGTGGAATTATGCCCTCCCCTCCCCACTTGGCTAATTATCACCACTGTTGTAGAATTGAAAAGAGCTTCAAGAGATTGAAGGAGAACAGTCTAAAGAGAATCATAGTTCATGAATTTAAGAACAGGGTCTTGATTTGCACTTTATATCCTGTGAGGCTCATGTGTTCCCATGTGCTTAGGAGAAACTTATGCAGAGACCAAGTGTGCCTTCTTATAGCAACCTGTTCCATATTATGTGTGCCTTTTTGTTTTTTTAACTTTTTGGATTTTAGATTCAGAGATTTCATTTATTCATACTCTTATTTCAATTCCTGGCACACTCTTATGTTTGATCCCATAAAGCCCCTTTCTTAGTTTATTTTAGCTTTCCCCTTCATCTCTCATTCCCTATTCCCATTCCTTACCACTTAGTATACATTCCCTCTAAGATGTTTAATGTATGTCTCTTCATACTCTTGATACATACGTATTTGTGAAAGATATCTAGTAGTGTTTTGTGTATATGCTTTTTTTTTCTTTCTTTTTTTTTTTTTTTTTGAGACGGAGTCTTGCTTTATCACCCAGGCTGGAGTGCAGTTGCACGATCTCGGCTCACTGCAAGATCTGCCTCCCGGGTTCAAGAGATTCTCCTGCCTCAGTCTCCAGAGTAGCTGGGACTGCAGGCACTCACCACCACGCCCAGCTAATTTTTGTATTTTTAATAGAGACAGGGTTTCACCATATTGGCCAGGCTGGTCTCAAACTCCTGATATTGTGATCCCCCTGTTTTGGCTTCCCAAAGTGCTGGGATTACAGACGTGAGCCACCGCGCCTGGCCATGTATAAGCTTTTAGTTTACATCATACACAGCGTCTCATTATATTCGTTTATCTCTTCATTCAATGTTATGTTCTGATGTATATTCACTAGTTTATCGCATCTGACAGCTGAATTCTATTTCATCTGCTGATGGACAACTATTGCTCTAACAAATAATGCTGCTGTGTTCATTTTTCTATGTGGTGTCTTACAGGCCTGTGTGAAAATCTCTCAGACACATTCCCAGGAGAAAGACTGCTATATTGTAGGGTACACAGAAACTAATTACTAAAAGCTGCCGGATTACTTTTTGGAAAGATTGTGCCAGCTCCCACTCCTACCAGCCATTTATGTAGGTTTCTGTTCCCCCAACTTGTTGAAAACTTGAAGTTGTGTAACTTTTTAACTTTTGCTAATTGAATGAGTATTAAATGGTATATTATTGTTGCTTTGATTTTTATGTCTCTTCTTATTGGTGAGGTTGAGAATCTCTTGATCTAATTGTAGTCCTTCAGATTTCTCCTTTTTTGCATTTCTTATTCACATCCTTCACCCATTTTCCTATTTTTTTCTCTAATTGTTAGTAGGAATTGCTTTTATAATCTAAGTATTAATCTCATTTATTTTAAACTTCAAAAATATTTTCCCCTAGTATGGTACACATCTGTTAACACTGTCGATTGTGCCTGTGTTGAACAAAAATCTTTAATGTTTTTGTAGTCAGATCAACAATTTTTGCCTTATAGTCTGTGCTTCTGTTCAATCATTGTGGAAGACAGTGTGGTGATTCCTCAAGGATCTAGAACTAAGAATACTATTTGACCCAGCAATCCCCTTACTGAGTATATACCCAAAGGATTATAAATCATTCTACTATAAAGACATATGCACACATATATTTATTGCAGCACTGTTCACAATAGCAATAGCATTCACTGTTCACAAAACTTGGAACCCAAATGCCCATCAATGATAGACCGGATATAGAAAATGTGGCACATATACACCATGGAATACTATGCAGCCATAAAAAAAGGATGAGTTCCTGTCCTTTGCAGGGACATGGATGACACTGGAAACCATTATTCTCAGCAAACTAACACAAGAACAGAAAACCAGACACCACATGTTCTCACTCATAAGTGGGAGCTGAACAATGAGAACACATGGACGTGGGGATGGGGGCATCACACACCAGAGCCTGTTGGGGGGGCTACTGGGGGAGGGATAGCATTAGGAGAAATACCTAATGTAGATGACAGTTTGATGGGTGCAGCAAACCACTATGGCACGTGTAAACCTATGTAACAAACCTGCACATTCTGCACATGTACCCCAGAACTTAAAGTATTGAAAAAAAAAAAAAGGCCGGGTGCAGTGGCTTATGCCTGTAATCCCAGCACTTTGGGAGGCCGAGGCAGGAAGATTACAAAGTCAGGAGATCAAGACCATCCTGGCTAACACAGTGAAACCCGTCTCTACTAAAAATACTAAAATTAGCCAGGCATGGTGGCGGGCGCCTGTAGTCCCAGCTAGTTGGGAGGCTGAGGCAGGAGAATGGCATGAACCCGGGAGGCAGAGCTTGCAGTGAGCCAAGATCATGCCACTGCACTCCAGTCCGGGTGACAGCGAGACTCCGTCTCAGAAAAAAAAAAAAAAGTGAATTGTCACAAAGTCACACAGATAGTAAGAGACTGAGAAAAGACCAGGTATTTTTGGAGCTAAAGCTTTGGCCAGGCCTTCCACACTGGTGGTACTAAAAGTGTAGGCCTCAGACCTGTTCACCATAGGCTAGGTAAAGTCTGTATTATTTATGTATACAGAAGCTTTCAATAAAAAATGAAAAACATGACCTTTTCAGTTAAAAAGTGACAGTCTTAATATTTTTACCTATGCTGTTTGTTCTGATTATATTTATTTAATGCTAATGTAATGTAACATCCAACAGAAGTATGTAATATAGAATAAATATATTTATATTAATTATAATAAAAATTTAAAATGATCTCTAGTTATAAGTGTGAAATTGGGGGCTGGTATCTTGCATGTCTGATTTTTATTTATTTTTTGATAATTATTTTTATTGTATTTTATGAAAGTAGTGGTGGGTGACATTTTGAAAATTAAAAAAAAAAAAGATTCTTTACCAATGATAATTGAGAAGCACAGATCTAGGCTACATGTCCTTTCTCTATAAAGGTATCTCTTGCTGGCTTAGGCGCCTGAAGATCTGAAGATGCAAATAGATAAAAAAGTTATGAATCAGTATATTAGCATGCTCAGTTGTCTCAATCATTTTAAGTAGGTGATTTAGTGAGAGGCAGCTGAGCAAGCCCTTTCTCGCCAAAAAAATAAAAAGCCTCAGAATGGTTCGTTACAGTGTCCCCACCCAGCCCTCTCTGCTACTTTATACCTCAATGGCCCATAGGCCTAAAAGGCAAGAATCTACTGCTGGCTCTGGAAATACCAAGCCCAATACCTGAGCTCTGAGCTAAGGAAAAGTTGCTACCAATCTTGAAATTCAACTCTTTCCCATTGGGAAAAACAAACTATTGAGCTTGAGTATGACAGTATCTGGACATTAATTATGAGATTGTTGGCAATGTTAATGAAACTATCTTATTTAGAAACTTAAGTACATTGTTTCAACATAGATTGAAGTATTTAAGCCATCAGAACAGCTGATTTGTATAGCAATATTGAGATACATCATCAAATCTGAGAGGAAATATGTAATATTTGTAGGGAACTACAGAATATTAAAAAAAGTAAGATCAAAACCCATATCTCAGTAAAAGTTGCATAGGATAGTCTTCTGACAGATCATGTGATGTTGTGATAGAGCAATCCAATGAATTTACAATTTAAAAAATCATCTGGCTATGTTTTTGAGTACGTAATGTTACCATGTTTCAAACACAATTATTAGTACAGCTTGGAGCTAGTTAGCTTTTACTTTTGGGTTTTAACCTTCTTGTGTGTCACTCATACCAAGATTTTTTACAGTAGCCCTATTTAGCTCATGGAAAAAAAATGGAAAAATCCAAATATTTAACAGTAGGAGAATATTTAGCAAGCCAGCTTTATAAATGTAATGAAATACTGTAAAATCTTTTATAATAAGTAAGCAGAATATATCAATACATAACAATGTCTCTACAAAAAATATTGAGTATAAATCACAAAATAGAGAAATAGAATACATGTACAAATCACAGCTACATAAAAATATGCTCGTGTGTTCAGAAAAATTATTAGAATGCAACCAGGTAGAATGTATTGTGTATTTTTTAATCTATAAAGATATGATAAAAGAAATTGAAAAGCACGTGTTTATACTGCAATTTTGAGAAAATCATACCAATGCATAGACAATTTATGTAAATTTAGAAACTTTCAGAACTCTCAGATAGTGGCAATAGGTAGCACAGAAAAATAAAAGAAAGTGGGTGTTGCAAAGAGCCATCTGGAGCAGGGCTCAGCAAACCATGGCCTGGGAAAATCCCGCTTGTTGCTTGCTTTAATAAATAAAGGCTTTTTAGAACATAGGCACACCCATTTGTTTATGCACTATCTGTGACTGCTTTCAAGGTACAAGGGCAAAGTTGAGTATTTGCAACAGAGACCATTTGGCCTGCAAAACCTAAAATATTTACTGTGTGGTTCATTACAGAAAAAGTGCCAATTCCCAATCTAAATTATGACTTGAGATGAATTAGAATCCATTCTCATTTGTGGGATTTCCATTTCAGTAACATATTTGGGAAAGACCCAAACTCCTTCAAATTATGTAAGTCTAAGCCTGCAAGTACAACTGATGGATTACAGGCTCAAGAGGTTTTGGGAAACGACCATGTCACTATTTTCAGAGTTAAGAAATGTCAGAGCACAGATTTTTATTTCTAAGCAAAACAGTCATCCATAAGGATACCAGAGCTATGTGACTTGAATGTGGAGTAGAAATGAACACAGACTGGGTCACCTGGGTCCCTCAAGGATTCTTTTGGAGCTCTCTTTTTTGCAAAGATATTACGGAGGAAGCTGTTTGTCCCTTCATAGTACCATACAGTGCTTTTATGGCAGAATCAAATTAAAAAAAGAAAAGATTGATCTATAAATTTCCTGAAGGTGTCAGAGCAAGAATGAATCTTGGGGGACACTAATAAGCAATCAGCAGGGAGAACTGCACGTTCCACTTCTGGTGACTCTGGAATGCCCCTGCCCGTACTCGCAGGCTTTCTGTTTCTTCTGCTGCATCACCCTAGTTCTCCGCACCTTCTCCCTTCATTTTCCATGGAAAGCTTATTTTCTGTCTGTGGCTGCGGGCAAGTGGATTGTTCCAAAATTGATTTATACTTTGTATCTTAGAATAGACCAGGAGAAACTTCATACTTGACTTTGTCCTACAATCTTAAAAAATGTATCAGCCTGCTTCCAGAACAACAATCAACTCTGTTTTGAGGTTGCCTCTGTGGATATAATTTTAATCTTTTCTGGGAGAAATACAATGTATCAGTTCAATACCTGGAGAAGAAAATTAGTAGTTTTTAGTAGTTTCTGGAGTGAGATGAAAGGTACTTTCTGAACTCTTCTTTTTCTCTGATCACCCCTCCATGGGATCGCAGGTAAAATCATATTTGTAACAAGACAGTTTTCTAGCATACTTACTACATACTTAGTATACATTAGAATACAGAATACTTACTAAGCAGACATTCATGCACTCACTTACTGAGATTGAATGGCCCCATAACATGTGCCACAGAAGACTAGAGGAAGAGATCTTTGTAGCGTGGCTTTGGAGTGGGCCTGGAGGTCCTGCTAAGTCAGTGAAGATTGTCTTGACGTCCCTTTCTGCCTTTTCTGTGCTGTCCTTTTCTTCTTATCCTCCTTCATCGATTTCTTCCTAAAAGCATCTCAATCCAGTAGCTACAGTGATCATCTAAATTCTGGGACTGAAGAATGTTTTCTGATTATGTATGCTAAAGTATCAGTGACTCGGGTATGATACTTCCTAAGATGTTTATATTGATAAGGGAAAATAAGAATCAAGAGGAGAGAGCAACGCTTTACTGAACTCAGTGTATTTCTAATAGTTGCATTTTTAACACGATGGTGCCTCTTGGGAAAGATACTTTTATTTTATGATTGTGAGGAGAGAGGGCTATTAACTGTCCCTCAGATCACACTACACAAATACTCTTAACTCCTCTTCTTCCCCTCCCTTTCTGTGTCCACCTTCCCTAGCTGCTAAAAGCACTTACTCAAGAGCCCACAGGGAGACTGTGGTGCAAGATCCAGCTCTCCGCACTCCAAGCATGCAGATTTCAAACTCCACAAATGCTGGAACAGCAAATGCAAGCCAAGACAGCTCGGCCAGCTGGTGTGAGGTCAGGGCTCTGCTTTGCTTTGTCCACCCACACCTTCTGTCTGTAGAGAGACAGAAAGAGTCTGGGATAACTATTGGCAGAATGGATCAGAGGTCATCACTGAGCAGATAATGCTCAAGAGGGAAACCAGTGTAAGGGGCTGGGAGCCGAGGGCTGCAGAGTGAAAGCATGCTAGAGAAAGAGTGATGAGAGTCAGAACTGGTCTTGGACCAGATCCTGCAATGAAATTATTTTTGGGCACCCTTCCCATTAAACTTTATTGTGCACCCAAGCTGGCAATTCCTCCTTAGTGTCACCACTTACCTGCCCTACCCTGGCCCACACTTTTCTCATCCTCTGCCTTACAAAAATTCCAGCTCTTGATAACTTTCCATTCTCTCTTTTTTCTTTCTCTTTCTCAGATCCCACCATTCTATTTTTCTGTGAAAAAATAATCTGTAGAAAAGTTTTCATGAGTAATAACAAATTAATTCATTGACTTTTTAAAAGGAGATAAAGGTAGAATTTCAAAGGAAGATCCATTAGCTCTCCACCAATGTGTGCCTAACATAAGCCCTGACCCTAAGCCAATCTTGCTTTGAGTATCCCTGTGTCTTCCTCTTGAGGATCATTTTAGGGATTAAAACAATTTAGTACTAGAGAAGCTATAAATTGCCTTTGTGTATGTTTATATGGCATTTGCAAATGCCTATAGATACTGAATTTTAAATTTATGAATAACATTTGGATTAAATATATTTTTAGTAACTTTAAGCTGATATATATGCGTATATATATATGGCGCTCTATATATATATAAGCTGATGTATATTTAAATATATAAGTATGTGTATTTAAGCTGATATATATGTGTGTATATATAATATATAATATATTAATTAACATTTTGGGGAGTTCTGGATCCTGATCCAGGTTCTCTTAAGTATACAGGTATGCAGATTAGTTTGGAACAGGAGTGGGGAAATACACAAGGAGAAAGAATCAATGGATTGGCTGCATTTTACCAAAAAAGTCTCCTGGCCCAAGTTTGAGGGAATCAATTGTATCATTTGCTGTTACATAATAGGGATGGATTTCTGGACAAACTCCATAATAACTGTTTCTTTTCTCTTTGTTACCATTATTCTCTTGGCAGCAACTACCATAATTGTGGGGTGTTTTCCCATGAAGAAGAGAACCTAGCAATTGAGAAGACATTGAGTGAAAATCTGTTTTTCTCTTCCAACAGTGGGAAGAGCTTTCATGTGGGTTAACGTTAACCATGAATCTCATTCCTATACAAAATATTCACACTCGTACCCATTGAGGGGGATGTTGTAAGCTCTTTTTAGATTTGTTTGTTTAGGTCAGGAGCGGACCAAGCAGTTATGTGAAGGAGGAGGAAAAGCTAGACAATAACGTATTGAGCTTGTTTTATAATAATTATTATAAGGGTCATATAAATTCGCATGAATATAAACATATAACCCCCCCCCAAAAGTAATAGAACCAGTAGGTGGCTGAGTAGGGCCTTATGACAGTATCTTCTGACCCTTTCTACTCTATTCCATTGTAAGGAATGGTTTGTGGGCCATTTTTCCTCAGCCTTTGGGCTGGGACACACCAGGTCTCCTGGTTCACCGCACAGTCAGATAACTAGTTCCTTTTAATGCAGTGGGAAGCAAGGGGGATGTTAGCAAGTTAGACAGTGCGCTTAACATAATTGGAAAATATCACTAGAATAAAAGCAACCTTTGTTGATTTTTCCACATGACCTACAATTTCTGATTGTTATTCTGCCTCTTCTCCCATTTTGACCTACAGAATTGTCCTCTCACTGTGACATCCAGTCAACATTGGCCTTCATTCTACGCCTGCTGCCCTGATGATTGCACGTTAATGAAGCACAAAGAGGAGTTATTACTGTCCATTTATTTTCCATCCCCAAAGATAGTAATAGGGCCAGCCTGTCCTCTTCTTAGTAGGTGGAGAAAAAGGCTTATTAAATGTCAAAAATATTTTGAGTACTTCTTGGACAGCTTCAGGAGTCAAACCACCTGCAAAGGATCATCAGGCCTGCCTCCATTGAAAGCTGTCTA
Organism: Pan troglodytes; assembly: GCF_028858775.2. Classification (NCBI taxonomy): domain Eukaryota; kingdom Metazoa; phylum Chordata; class Mammalia; order Primates; family Hominidae; genus Pan; species Pan troglodytes. The sequence continues at coordinate 80,334,196 of NC_072398.2, read as the reverse complement.
TTGAGAAGGGACTCTGTCACCCACTTGTGGAACTCATTGAGTTCTGTCATGTGGCTTCTTCACCAAAAACATGCCTTATGATTCCTCATTAGCACAGCTTCTGTTTCTAAAGCTATTTCCTTTGATGTATCACCCCCCCCCCCAACTATCTACATCTCATTTCAATTTTACAGCCTCTATTCTCTGTCCTTGTTTGCATAGCAGCAAAGGAAATCTTAATTGCTTTGTATTTATAGTCAGTGTCTAAACTGTTGGATTAATTCATGTACCAATTCTGAAATTCATTCAATAAATATTGATTAAAAGAACACTTTTAATATACACTGTTACAAGGATATACACTGTTATAAGGATATACACTGTTATAAGGATACAACAGTTGAGTAAGACACTTTGGAAATAGATAATGGTGATGAACACACAATGCTGTGAATGTAATTAATGCCACTGAATTGTGTATTTTAAAGTGGGCACTATGGAGAATAATATGAAGGTTTTTCAAAAAAACTACAACTAGAATGGCCATGTCATTCAACAATCTCACTACTGGGAATTTATCCAAAGAAAAGGAAATTATTATTTCAAAGAAACATCTGCACTCTCGTGTTTATTGCAGCACTATTAATAATAGCCAAGATATGGAACCAGCCTAGGTGTCCAACAACAAATGAATGGATAAAGAAAATATGGCATATATACACAGTGGAATACCATTCTGCCACAAAAAGGAATAAAATCCTGTCATTCATGGCAATATGGATATAACTGGATGACATTTTGTTAAGTAAAATAAGGCAGGTATAGAAAGTTAAACTCCTCATGTTCTTTCATATGTGAAAGCTAAAAGAAGTTAATCATGGAAATGAAAAGTAGAATGCAGGATACTAGAGGCCAGGAAGGGTAGGTGGAAGAGGGAGTTAGGGAGAAATGTGTCAAAGGATACAAAGTTACAGCCACATAGGAGGAATAGGTTCTAGTGTCCTATACCAGTATAGGATGACTATAGTTAATAACAATACATTATAAGGTTTCAAATAGCAAGAAGGAAGATATTGAATGCTCCCAACACAGAGAAATGACAAATGTTTGAGATGATGGGCATGCTAATTACCCTGATCTGATCACTATTATACATTATACATATCAAAACATCACTATGTACCCCACGAATACGTACAATTATTATTTGTCAATTAAAAAAATTGAGAAGTTTATGTTCCATATATTTACTGCAATAAGAAAAATGCTTTACCAAAAAAAGCAATGAATAAGACAGTCCTGGTCTTCACAGTGCCCAAAGTCTAGTAAGAAAGACAGACCCATGAAATAAAGTATTGTTGGTGAGAATATAGAAAGATGTAAAGGACACGGTGAATGCAAAGGAGGATATTGTGAGCTAAATTCACCTTTTTATTTTATTTGTCTTTGTTTTGCTTTTTAGTTAGTGGCATCAGTTAGAGACAGTCTCTTGAAGTGAGGACTCAAAGATGAGCAATTCTCGAGAAACCAGAGGCCCAAGCTCCCTCAAACACTGGATGCTGTGATGCAGGCAATAACATTTGAATGACAGTAGAAACCTTGGGTAGTTTAGTCCTAAATTCAGAACTTCTTTCTACCATCATTAATTTGTCCTACCCAGGACAGAGACTAGGGACTAGTGAGACCCCTATTTCATAAATAAATGAATAAAATTTATAAAAAAGAGACAGAGGCATCTAGGGTGCAAAATTTAAGGAGGCATTCCCTCTAAGGGACAGGCTGACTTGCATGACCTTGAAAGTGAGCACCTCCTTTAATACCCTTATGATCATCATGGTCCATAGTATCCTTCCTGCAGTTGCCTGTTTCCTTGCCTGCCTCCCTATGTGAACTATAAATTGTGCCATGCGCATCTTTTTATCTACTGGGGCTAGAACAAAGTATGGCACATAGAAAACACCCAAAGAATATTAGTTTGCTTTGGGAAACATTTTTAAAATAAAGAAATGCATGGCCACAATCCACTATATCCCCTAGGAACCAAGCTCTTCAGACTCTCTTCTCCTTGGCTTCCATCTCTGTCCTGTCAAGCTGAAGTTTGTTCAGGGTTCATGTTCTCTGAAGGCTTCCAAGTAGATACTGTGTCAGTGCCTCTGGAACCCTTCTACTCACCTTTTATCAGGTTTTTTTCCTCCCTGTGATTGATTTTGAATAGTTGCTCTATCTTCAAGTCCACTGTCAAATCCACCATAAATTCCATTCAGATAAATTCTCATTTTAAATATTGTATTTTTTTTATCTCTAGAAGCTCCATTGGTTCTATTTGTATCTTCTATTTCTTCACTATGTTTGCATTTTTCTTTACATTCTTGGGCATACAGAATATACTTATAGAAACAATTTCAATGTCCTTGTTCATTAAGTTCATCATCTCTGTTATTTCTGGGTATCTTTCAACTAATCGATGTTTCTCCTAGTCGTGGGTCACATTTTCTTACTTCTTATGGCTGAAAGTAGAAGTCAATCCTCACTATTTTTTTCATACACATTTTCAACCTTGTTCTATTAAATTAAACATGACTTTCCCTTGATGACAGAGCTTGACAGAACTTCCCTCTCATCTTCACCCGATGGATCATTTTCTCAATATCTTCCTCTCCCAGGACCAGGAGGAGGTGTTAGAAGTGACTTTATCACACTGTTGTTTCTTAGTAATTATTCATCTGAATTTTTTGTTTTGACACACCCAGAATGGACTTCCACTACATAGTCCTTTTCTCTGTGATGTATCTCTACGCCTCCAGGAGTCTCTATCTTCCTTTTTAGAAGTTCTTAGCATTGAGTTTACAGTTTCTTTGTCCTATATCCTATTTCCTTTCCTATTTCCTCAAACTATCTTGTGTCTTACTTCAAGCAGAAAGTCAAACTAAGTATGTTTCCTCAACTCTGTTCATCTCCAAATTTCATTTCTCTGTACATTTGCTAATATTTTCTTCCCTCCCCTGTCTCCTTGTGGAATGTCACCACTCTTGGGAATAACCTTATTCCCTCCTTCTATGCACTTGAGTATATCCCCATGGATTCTCCTAAGCATTGCTCCTACAAACATGCTCCTTCTTCTTTTTCCTTCTACTTGCCCGTGGATAATGAATCCCTCAAACAGATGTATGCTTTGTTCTTGGTATATTAATAATAGCCATCATAAAATGTGTCTTGATTCATGCCTTATACTTTCTTAGGTGCTTTTCCTCTTTTCTCTCTTGTACTGGGTATATCTTTTATTCCAGGAAGTTAATTTTGATAATTCCATTTCCAGCGGTGGTATACCAGCTTATTGGGCCAATCTTCCCATCAAGCACTAGTAGAAAATCTGGACAAAATACATTTTAAAAAGTCTGTTTAAAGGCTTTGGAGAACAATAAAGGACTTGATAGGTCAAAATCCTGGAAATAAGGGATCCCTGAGAAGTGAGTCCAATACCAAATGCCTCTTTTCCCTGCTGGCATCTGCTGACTCTAAAGAAATAGCGGAGAGACTAAGGAGCAGCTAGAGTTCAGAGCCCACTTAGAAGGAGGGGCTCTGATAAATGTACTACAGAATTTTAGCTGGACTTCTCGAGACCAGATCAGATCTTACAAAGATTGAAATATACCTTCAAGTCACCTCAACTCAGGATTGAATTAACTGCTTGGCAGTTTAACTGCTTGGCAGAAGTAAGCATGGACCCTCTCTTGGAAGAGATAACATCATCTGAAGTCTAGCCACTTGTCACTATTCTCACTGCCACTCTCTAGTGGGTCCACATCTCCCATCCCCTGGACTAAGGCAAAAGCCTAACAATGATCTCCACATTTACCATCCTGCCATCCTGATGTTCTTTTGTTCACTCAATACAGCATCTAGTGTGTTCTTTCTAAAACACACAAAAAAACCTCTTCTCAAATTCTTTCCTAAAGTTAATTAGCTTTTATGAAGCAATATAGAACCTAATAGAATAGAGCCTCCAATTTTTTTAAATGGTTGACAGTGGTATCCATGATCGGATTCCCGCCTGTCTTTCTGCCCCATCTCTTTTCTTTTCCCTTGGCTCTCTCTTATGCAAACATAGTGAACTTGAAAGAAAAGTCTGTCTCGAACCTCTGGATGTTCCCACTTGCTCTCCTTCTGCAGGGAACATTCTCACTTTCTGAATCCTCTTGTTATTAACCCCTACTAACTCTTCACACCTCCACCTGGCGTTGACCTTCTCATTCTTGTACTAGGTTAGGGTTTCCTGCTGTGTGTCTCACAGATCTCTGTACCTCTTCACTAGTAACACTCATTTTATTGTTTTTGCTTGTTTATTCATTTTTCTTTTAAAATCCATTGAACATCATGGTTTTCTTTCACTTTTGTATTTTTTAATATCTGTCTTACCTACCAGATACAGCTTCTGTGGTGGCAGAAGGACCAGCAACATAATTTGCAGGACCCAGTAGGAGGTAAAAATGTGGGGCCATGTGCTCTAAAATGATTAAGAGTTTCAAGAAAGTGAAAGCAGCATTAAACCAATCATATTCCACCTGTTTCAAGCAGAGGTTCCTGTGTGAATGCACATTTTATACCCATGAAACTGGCCTGTGGTGCAGGCAGAAATGTTAAGGAGGTAGTGGGGTGTGGATATCCAGAAAAGGTTGAAGTTTTTCAGAGTCGCTGAGAGCAATTCCTTCTTTCTCATATTCACTCGATATATCTTTATTTGGTGTTTTTAAGTGTCAGGCACAGTACTAGCTGCTGGGGTTCGAGATCTACTTGACATTTCTGCCTACACCCTTTAGTGAGAAAACTGAGGCAATAAATTCATAATCCCATACATGTACCCATTACTTTCTTTATTCCTTCCCATCCTATGGAAGGGGTTTCACGCCTAGCATGCCAGACCAATTCCCTGTGGTTTGGGTCCCATGCTTTCCTATGTCCCATGCTTTCCCATTTCCTTCTTCTACGTCCTCAAACTTTTCAATGGGTGTTTTTCTTTTGGCATAAAAATATTTCATATCTTTCCAATCTTAAAAAATGAATAAAAACAAACAAAACTTTCTTTGACCACCATGTCCTTCTATAGCTACCATCCTAGGACTCCACATCCCTTCACAGACAAGTGTGCCAAGAGTAATCTACCCTACTTTCACACAGCAATGCCTCTCACTACATACAAGATTTAACACACTATAGTCAAGTCCTACCCCTCCTCCTTTCATTCCATGATGCATTTTGGCAGAAGTCAGCAAGTTTTGCTAAATTCAGCATATGATTTTGGGTTCTTATCTTACTTCATTTAGACATAGTCACTTGCTTCCTCCTGCCTGAAGTTCTATCTTTCTTGACTTCTGAGAACAACATTTCATTGTGTTTTTCCTTCCTTTCTCTCAAATCCGATTTTCTCTGCCTATCTCCTTTCACTTCAACTATTATTTCCACATTAATGAGTCCCCTTCTTTTCCCCTCCCCTCTCCTTCTTTCTCTTCCTTCCTTTTCCTTGTCTTTTCTTAGCGTCCCTTCCAATCCACAGGTGTTAATTCCAGGAGCACTCCCTCATAAACCTCCTGCATACTAATCTATGCCTCAGAGTCTGTTTCCTGGGGAACCCAGTCTGCAATAGTCATCCTAAATATCTCAATGGCCTATGTTCCCCTCATCCAGTTAAATACCAAGCTATAGATATCAAGCCTTATAGTATCTATAAATCTATTTTTTCCTTAATAAATTTGTTTTCTTCTGTTACTCTCTCTGACACTACTAGATTTAGACTCTCATTAATTCTCAATGGCACTATTTCCACCTGTTCTCCTTGCCTCTGATCTGTCTCTCTCCCAATTTATCACTCAAGGCTACTCCCAGCAGGATTTTTCCAGAATATAGATGCAATCTAGCAAATTATTCACTTCATAAGGACTTTCAGTGGCTTTGATGTCTGTCATTCATTTACACATCCAGTCAGTCAACACTTACTGAATATTCACAATGTTCCAGGCACTGTAATAAGTTCTGGGGATACAAAGTTAATGAAACAGAATCTCTGTCCTCATGGAGCTTATAGCAAAGGGGATGTTATCAACCAAGATGTGTAAGGTAAAGAAGCAGGAGCACAGAAGACTAACAATCTGGTGAAGAAAAAAGACATGAATCAAGTAATCAATTATTTAGGTAAATGCCAATAACATCTGTGATAAGTTCCACCAAAAAAGGTCCATTGTGCAATAAGCACTTACAAGAAGGTTTGACACAATCACAGGGGCAAGAGAGGAATTCCAAAAGAAATGGCTTGGGGATAAAATTTAAATGCTTCTTCATATTCTGATCCCAATCTCCCTTTATAGGTTTATCTTCCAAAAATTCACCTCATCTCACCTATGACATCCACATACCCTCCAGGCAAGTTGTATAGAGACTTCTGCATGTTCACGTCATCAGCCTTGTTTATAATGCTCCCTGTGCTGGAATTTCCTCTCTTACCTTGTTAATGAAGCTATCTCCTACTCATTCGATAAACATCGGTGTAGTGATTACTTTCTCTAGGAAACATTTCCTAATACCTCAGTATGATTTTGATGTTTCTCTGTTGTTCCTTAGCAATATACTTTCTTAATATTCATATCTGTAGCAATTTTAACGTGACACTTAATGCTATGTATCACAACCTTCAACTTATTTTAAGTTTCTTGAGAAACAGGATCATGTTTGTCTTTACTATCTCCATGCCTAACATGGACATGGGACATGACACAACATAGCATAAAATTTATGACAAATAAATAAAACAAAGGAATGAAAGAATGAATAGAGTTTGCATACATATAAGACCTCACATGTCTCTTTATAAGCATAATCTGAAACGTAACACTAAATTATTTCTACATCAAGTACAATAAATAAAGACTTTTAAATAAGCAGGTTTCAGGCATCCTTTAAGCTTTTAACTGAGAAGTGACTGTGTAGTATTAGATTCAGTTTAGTCATTTAGATGAGCTACTAAAAAAGATGAGCTAGCGGTTTTCCAGTCTGACTGTCTTGGTCACCTTATCTGATGGTTTATTTGATGATTCTCTTCATTTCCAGGCAGTGTATCAGCCAGCAGTTAATCCAGGGATTTACTGCGATAGAGTCAGAGTTCAAATACTGTATTCATGTTTCCATGTTCTATGGAGCACAGCTTAATGGGATGTCAGCTGTTACAGTTCATCCACAAAATGATGTTTATTCCAAGTGAAAAAGAAAGATAGTCTATGTAACACTTGGTTTTTAGTTAGAAAGGAATTGGAAATAAACAGAATTTTCTAAATCAAATTGTCAAACTAATGTAAATAAAATAACTCACTCTGAATGGAATTCACCCAACAATTTTGAAGGAATTCAAAGGTGACACTGCAAAACTATGGCTATTCTCCAATATTCATTACCAGTGGCTACTACAGCAGAAGATCGTCAACATAGCTCCCATCTTTGGGCTATTTTCCAGCAAGAGACTGAATACTTGTCTCACTTTCATATTGAGCAAGGACATGGAATCTCTGACAAACGAGGAAGACTTTGAACACTTAAGCAAGCATAACCTCCTGAGAGAGTAAGTCTGTTTTCTGTCCAGGAAAATCTTGGCTAGCTAATTTACTTGAACTTTTTTTGGATGATAAATTCAAAAACAGAAACAGAATAACCAAAAGGGCTATTATTATCAACCTTTATAAACAAAGCACTTTTACAGTTTTAAATTTTAAATTCTAAATCATTGATTTATCATATTAAATTAGTTGTAAGCTATTTAATTTAATCAAATAATTTATTAAATTATTATTTAATCCTAAATTAAATTTAATCCTAAATTAAAACAATTGGTATTGTTGGAGGAGCTTAGGGAAAGTGGACAATTACACAATGTTTAAAGGTTGCACTCCTCTTCTTTGGTCCAATGGTAAGCAAAGATCTCCACCTGGATGTTCCAAAAACATCTTAACTCCACATGTCCTCAGGTAGCTCATTATCTTCCTCTCCAAACCTGTTCTTCCTTCTTCCTATAAAATGTTGGTTAGTAGTGCCTCTATTTTATCCACCAACATAAAAAAAAATCACCCAAAATCTTTATTTTGGAGAGAAATATCTTGCTAAACCATAAGTCTAATCATATCTCTTCCCTAATTAAACTTTTTAGTAGTTTTTCATTGTTGATAGAATAAAGTCCAAATTCTTTAGTGTGGCATAAAAGGGTCTTCAACATTTGAGCTCCCTCTTTCCAGCCACATCTGCTGCCAGGCTTCTTCAGCGTTAAAATGTTGTTTTTAAAATAAACTTGGTATGTTCTTTTTTCCTTCCAAAATTTTATACATGTGGCTTCCTCTGCCCAGCATGACCTTTATCCCTTTCTCCTACTAACAAATTCTCATCATCTTTCAAAATCCAGTTAAGATATTAACTCTTCCATTAAGCCTTCTCTGCCACAATATTAACTTCAATGATCCTTAAGCAAAACCTTTCTTCTCTAGCTAAATACATAGAACTATAACTCAAATATTGGTCTAAAATTAAAATGCTAATGGGAGACTTAAAAGTGACAGAATTGAAGGGGCCTCATGACCTTTGAATAGGTCACATTATCCAATCAATTTCATTCTAATATACTCACGTACAGATGGGCAGCTTTCCTACAACCCCAATAAGAGATGATTCAGGAGGCAAAGGTAGGGCACCAAAGTTATGAGCTCTAGATCCAGGCCGACTGGGATTATAAAGACTTAAATACGGAGCAAAATGAATATGCTAACATGTATTTATTTCATATAATAAATGTATCCCAAAATTTAAGATAAATAAAAAATTAGGCTGGGTGCAGTGGCTCATGCCTGTAATCCCAGCACTTTGGGAGGCCAAGGCAGGCGGATCACCAGGTCAGGAGTTCAAGACCAGTCTGTCCAACATGGTGAAACCCCGTCTCTACTAAAAATACAAAACTTAACTGGACATAGTGGCACATGTCTGTAATCCCAGCTACTTGAGATGCTGAGGCAGGAGAATTGCTTGAGCCCGTGAGGCAGAGGTTGCAGTAAGCTGAGATCACGCCACTGCTGCACTCCAGCCTGGGCAACAGAGCAAGACTCCATCTTGGGAAAAAAAATCAGCCACATGAAAATTTTAATGTATTTTGTGCTGTGTGACTCTCTTCTTTCTAGGTTCTTAGGTGAAGGAAAGTAAGAAAGATGGCAATACAGGAAAGGAACTAATATTTAAAGAATACTAGTATCTCTCTGTGTCATTTATGTCTACCTCATTTCATTTAACCTTCAAAAGCATATGATTATGTAGATGCTGTAATGTTATTTCAATTTTACAGAGGAGTAAATTGAGGCACAATAATGATAAGATATTTAGCCTTGGCTGGGCATGGTGGCTCACGTTTGTAATCCTCACACTTTGGAAGGCCAAGGCAGGTGGATTGCTTGGCCCAGGAGTTCAAGAGCAGCCTGGGCAAAAACAAGAAACCCCATCTCTTAAAAAGATGCAAAAAATTATCCAGTTGTGGTGGCTCACACCTGTGGTCCCAGCTACTCGGGAGGCTGAGGCGGGAGGATCACTTGAGCCTGAGAATTAGAGACTGCAGTGAGCCAAGATCGCACCACTGCATTCCAGCCTGGGTGACAGAGGAAGAACCTGTCTCAAAATAAAAAAATAATAATAAAAAAATAAAAAAATCACCCTCATTTCCATGGCCAGTAATAAAAAGAGAAACAGAAATTTTAATACAGGAATGATTACTGTACTTCTTTGTGGGAATTGTGGTAAGTTGATATTTCAGAACAGGCATGTAACCCCTTCTGCCCAATGACACTGGAGGGAAAGTCTACTGCTGGGTAGGATTGGGGCTTTAGAGAAAGGCTCCATGTTACACATCCTTCACCAGAGCATTTTCTTCTGAAAATCCTTTGTAGCAGATTCTATTAGCTTCAGGTAACAGGCAATTATGTGCTTTAAGAGAGAACCCCTCTCCCAGGAAGTGAACATGATTGGCACACCAACTGGGGTAATTCATCTTTCCAGGGATTAATTTAAGAAAGGGCATGTAAGACTGCTTTAACCAAAGAGACATGAGGGGAAGTCTGCTTGAAAGGAGGTAGTAGTCCAGAAAAAGATTTTGTTTTGCTTTATGAAAAGGAAGCAGGAGGAGAAAGTATTATTTTTTGTCTTTAGATTTACCATGAGCATGTGATGCTTAGCACTATGGCAGCCATCTTGGTACCCTGAGAAGAGTCACCCTAAGAGAATATGCCAGCATTCTAGGAAAAGCAGGGCAGGGATGGAGAAAAAATCCAGGGCCTGGATGACATTGCTGAGCTGCTTAGTTAACCTAGAACTATCCTAACTCAAGATTTCTCTTTATAAGGTAATATATTTCCTTATATTTAGATCATTTGAAATTTGATTTTTGGTTACCCTGCCTGAAATGTGGTAACTGATAAGGCTTTTCAATTTCAGGTTTGTTGATAGGGGTTTCTTTTTCCTGGGATAATATATGATATGTGTATACGTGTCTGTGCATGTATGTGCTTAAGGGATAAAGGAAAGAGAAAGGTGTCTCTATTCATCCTTAGAAAGTTAGAAGTTTAGTGCAAATTTTTAAAGTATAAAGGAAAACGGCAGATTAATTTTGAAAACAAGAAATTAAGAACAGGGAAAGGACAAGTGTTATGCAGTTGAATGGACATATGCTCAGGAAGGGTGTGTGTCTGTGTCTGTGTGTGTCTGTGTGTGCATGTGTGAGTGTGCATATGTGTGTTCCCTATTTCTCCATATGTTTTATTTTCATTAACTGTTCAAAAGACTAAAAAGGCTTACACTGAAGTTATTGTGTAGTTTTCTGTGAGGTTCATGGTTAGGGCAAAATTCAAAGGCAATAGGAACTTTCAAGCACAAAGAGCTTCAAACGGTGTCCTCTTTCATGCTTAAAGCCAACTTACTTCTCCCTTGGAGCAGAAAAAGCAAGTAGAAGATGCCAGAATTGAGGAAACCCCAGAGAAGACATTTGTTGGTTATCTGTCGAGTAGTCCCCTTACCCTCTTTCCAGCTGTCTTTGATTTGTTCTTAAAGGTTCCTGTATTTCCAGGAAAACTGAATTTTCTCTCTGCTTCCTATTTAGAGCACATATTGCCAAGGTTAAGCTGATAACCACATTTTATCCTCCAGCTATGATGATTGTTAAGGGGTGCGTTTGTTGCCAAAGCTGGTCCAATCGGACTAACTTTCAGAATGATTCTTGGGAATCCAGTGCAAACACTCTTGCTGCATGAGATGCCATGTAGCCCTGAGATTCTGGCAGCCATCTTGGGACCAGCCTCAAGATGAAATGGATATCAAAATTGGGTCCTTGGGTGACATTGTTGAAGTACTAATGGAAACTTTACCTGAAGCTAGTCCCACTTCTGGAATTTTTAATTTCATGACCCAATACATATCATGTATTTTTAAGCTAATTTGAAATTTTGAATTTTTTATTTTGGTCATTTACAACCCAAAGCCTCCTCTGTGATGCAATCTTTTGGAATCATCTAGTGCTTTCCTCTCATTTTACAAATAAGAAAATGAGGCCCTAGAGGGAACTTACTTGCCCAAGGTCAAACAGTACATAGTTAAAGATCTGCTACAGGAAGAAAAGTTTCCTGACTCCAGTCTGTTCTTTTCTCATAAACTTTTCCTCCCACATGTGTATAGAGAGTGGTGATATTTTCTAGCCAGGCAGAAATTAGCAGAATGCCAGGCAACCTTTTACCTACAAACTAGTTTTAAAAAAAGTATTTATGTGGCTACTGGGATTTCTTGGATGCGTTGCATTAAGTAATTTGGGGGTATATAAAATGAAATCATACTGGGCCATTCTGCTTTTCTAACCTCTCCTTAAGACTATATGTATTTGCACTACAGAATCTCTCTTGCAGGACTAACACAGGCATGTGGAGAATTTCTCAGAGTATTTCCACAGCAACCAACTGGCATGAAGAATACTTTGCTGAAACATGGGGTTCAGAAGCAGGTATAGAGCTCCAAATCTGATTCTTCCCTACCAATTGCATGTTTGCCTTACTTGTATATATCTCTTTGGGTGTATATGAATGTATGTGCATGTGTAAGTGGTATGTACACAACAATATAGTTTGGGAAGCTTTGTAACTAATCCAATTTTACTTACCTTTTCCTTTTTATCTTTTTTATTGAGAAGGATCTTAGCACCTCTTGCTCACGTACTCTGTATTTCTCTCACTCTTTCCCTCTCTTCCTTCATCCCTCCCTAACTCACTTCCTCTCTACCTCCTATGCATCCATTTCACTATGGAAATGTTTTCAAGTTCCACCCTCTTGACCGTTATTTGAAAGGAGAAAAATCCTCCATTTCAGCTAAGCGTGTGCCATGCATAGTGGTTACTATGGAAATACTCAAAGGAAATACCTGAAAAGAGATGTCAAGTTGAAAAACAATATTTTCTTCAACCAAGGTGTACGGAAATGAAATGGGTTACTTTATAAAGCAGTATATTAGCTGTCACTGGAAGTGTGTAGCATAAAGTTTAGACTACGTAATATTTTAGAACCACACCAGCAAAATGCCTACGGATAGGAATCCTACGTGCCTTTTCATCATAAGGCATTCTCCCTAGGCTTTTTTTCCCCCATCTTATTCTCAGAAAATTAATAAACTTCCCTATTTCCCCAAAGCACTGAAATATAAACTATTTTTTTATTGATGGATGTATTCAGCAATATTTGTTGAGTACCTACTATGTACCAGGCATTGTGCTAGGCCCTGAGGCCACAAATGGAGGATAAATATTAAATTCCTGTTAAATGCCTGCCCCCTGGAGAGAGAAGGAAGAAATGGGAATTGTGACGTTAAGAAGGTAATGTTTTGTTTTTTGAAAAAATAGCTCTGAAGCAAATGTGAAAAAGCATTTTTAAATTTTGGTTTTTGATTACATGGGTGCTTTTTATATTATTATTGGTTCTCTTTTGCATTTTTCAATTAAAAATAGATTGTAAATAAAAGGGATTTTGTGACATTCATGTAAGGGGAAAACTGAAACGTGTCTGAAGAATTTAGAAATATAGAGGTCTTTGGAGAGCCTACTCAGAGCTTGATCTTGAAAATGACGGGAGTGGGCATGAGACTAAAGTGTGCTGAGGAGTGAGGGGTAGAGGGGAGGAAAGGGGGAAGTGAGTTTGGACGTTAGAAAGAAAGGCTGGAAGAGGGATGTGGGTTGAGGTGTATGCTCTTCATTGGGTAAGACTTGGGCATTTTTAACGCTAATAGAAAGGATTCAATTGAGATGTAGGGTCTAAATATGTAAGAGAAGGAAGGCGAAATTGTTCACAAGAAGATAAAGCAGAAGGGTCCAAAGCACAGAGAGAAGGACCAATGGCAGACAGGATGGACAACTTCTTTTCCTACAGTGAAAAGGAGCAACATTAGATTCTGATGTAGATAAGTTTGTAGTCTTTATGGTTGAAAATTGAGGGTATTATTGATGGTTTCTTAAAGCAAATACATGCACATACACATGCACACATACTCACATTATATATATGTATATATAGAAAACTATGTAGAAGTCGGCCGGGCACAGTGACTTGCGCCTGTAATCCTACCATTTTGGGAGGCCAAGATGGGTGGATTGCCTGAGCTCAGGAGTTCAAGACCAGCCTGGGAAACATGGTGAAACACCGTCACTACTAAAATACAAAAAAAAAAAAAAAAAAAAAAAATCAGCCGGGTGTAGCGGCGGACGCCTATAATCCCAGCTACGCGGGAGGCTGAGGCACAAGAATTGCTTGAACCTGGGAGGCGGAGGTTGCAGTGAGCTGAGACTGTGCCACTGCACTCCAGCCTGGGAAGCAAAATGGAACTCTGTTTCAAAAAAAAAAAAAAGAAAGAAAGAAAGAAAAGAAAAGAAAAAGGAAAAAGAAAACTATGTGGAAGTCAGAGATCATCATGGTGGCTTAGTTCATTTGCTCCTTATTGCTAAAGTGACATCAAAATGCCACCTAACTACTGAAGTCTGGTTTTCCTTGACTTCTATCCATGCCAGGAACCCTAGTTACTGCTGTAGACTGCTTTTTTTTTTTTGTCTTTATCATCCAAACATTTTCTTCAACTCTAAACCACTGTCCTGACGCAGGGCATCTTCATTCCTCATCTGGATTATTTCAACAGTTTTCTAACATGCCTTTCTATTTCCAATACAGTTTCCACACTGTAACAAGAATTTTATTGCTAAAACACAATTCTATTAATGAAATTTCCGTAACTAAAACTGTTCCATGGCTTTTTACTTTCTTTGAGATGAAAGGTTGCCTCCTAAAACCAACCTACAAGACACTTTGTAATCTGGACCCAACCTGACTTTCTCATCGTTCCTCATTGCAGATCCTGTCTCTAAATCAGACTGAAATTGTTCATCATTCCTTACATTTCACTATGCACTCTCTTGTTTGTGGGCTTTTGTGTTTGTTGTTCCCTCCATCCGGTTTATATCCTCCTACTTCCTAACCTTCACTTGGATGACTGTTAATGTCTTCCTCAGTTCTCTTCTTAAATGTTATTCTTCCAGAAACTTCTCCTGATGCCCCAGGACTGCGATGGCTGCCTCTCAAACGGGCATCGAAATCATCCTGGCCACACCCTATCATAGCATTCCTCTATCTTTATCACACACACACACACACACACCTCTCTCCCTGAAGGGAGAGAGAGAGAGATAAAGAGATATGTCAATATATTGTGTTCCCATCGTTCTCTGCTCATCTCTTCTTAGCCCGTAACACACTAGGTACAAGAATGGTCACTTGCTCTATGTTGTCAATCAGACTGCAACAAGAATTATATTGCTAAAATGCAGTATCCACAATTTACCACTGTGTTCTCAATATCTTGCACATATTTATTATATATAATATATGAACATATATTTAATACTCATTTATGTAAAAATATATTTGATATATAAATTTATATACTTATATGTAAATATATTTACATATCATAAAGATGTGCTATATATATACACATATATATATACAGAGAGAGAGAGAGAAAGCCTATGTTATATTTACCACTGTATATTTACCACTATGTGTGTTATACCACTGTATGTTATATGATATACTGCTGTATGTTATATTTACCACTATATTTACCACTGTATCACCAACATCTTGCACAGTATCTGGCTTATAATAAGCATTTTAAAAATTGTCAACTAAATGAATGAATAAATAAATACATTTTTTACAAAAACTAAAACAGTCACTCAGGATGATCAAAGGTCTTTCCATCACCAAATAAATAAGTGGTAAATCTGAAACCTGAGCTCTCTGAAACCTCCTCCTCTCCTGTCTGTCTCCTCTCTTCTCTTCTCCTAATACTATCTTACCCTAGGAGATGTCATCCACATGGCTAGCCATCTATATAGTGATGACTTACAAATGTGTATTTTCAGCCCACAGCTCTCTTTCGGACCTCTGAAGTCACACCCAGTGGTCTAGTCAACATTTCCTCTTGCAGAGATTGTAAAGGTTTCAATCTTAACACCATGTGACTAATTCGGTCTCTATGATCAAAGCCTTATAAGAAAGAATGACTGGTTGACCCGACATGGACCAAGTGACCATTCTTGTTCCCAGTGTGTTGTGGGCTAAGAAGAGATGGGCACAGAATGATGGGAACGCAGAGCGAGAGGGCCCAACTCTACCAGGAGGGGTAGATAAAAACTCCTGAAGAAATTATACAAAAATAGAATACTTACAACAGAATTCTCAACATCATTTTTCCCTGTTTGAATCCAGGAAGTCAGCAGTTGGTCACTTAAGAGCACTAACCCCTCCCTGGTTTGAAGATGTTCTTGACTTTAAATACAAACGTCTGATATTCCAGCTTAGACTCCTCCACAAGAACTAGACTGTGATCCTATTTTGGCTTCCAGCTCAGTCCCTCTGCTACATACAAGTCCTGACTCCAGAACTCTGTGGGATAATAAAATACAAGATCATAGCTTGAAAATAGAGCGTGCATCTGGTGTGGATTGTTGTTTTGGCTTAATTAGGACTTGCCGTTTCCTGAATTCCTGTAATCTCATTTGATGAATTGTGCTGGTTACTTGCTCTGCAGGCTTTGAGCATGTGGCACATATCAGAGGAAATGATTTCCCCTTTCTTCTTTGAAAATCATCTTCTGGTGCATTAAAAAAAGAAAGCAAATGTTTTTGGATTTCTTTAGCTGTCCATAGAATTACCAGTGCTGTGATAGACATTTACTTCTCTGGAGGAAGAAGGGCTTGGGTCCAGTGCATTCAGCTACACATTCAATTCAACAGGTTCTAATGTGCACCTACATGTGCAAGGCACAGTGGAAGTTACAGAGATGAGTAAAACATTCCTACTCTCCCAGGATTTCTCAAGCCAATTCAGGAGACAGATCCACTGACAAGTAACTAAAATGCAAGGCAAACTAGATAAAAGCTATAATAGAGATAATCATCCCTTTCATTTACTTATCTCAGTTTACTTTACAAAGAGCTTCCATACACATTACCTCATTTGATCCTCACAATGGCCCTGTGAGATAGGTGTTATTATCTTCATTTTAGAGTTATGGAAAACCAAGATTCAGAGAGGGTAAATATCTTGCCTACATTCTCACAGCTAGTAATTGGCATATAGATCTTTTGAATCCCAGTCCAGTACCATGGAAGGTCATAGGAGGGAGAGAATGACTTCAGCAGAAGCAATAAGAGAAAGTCTCATGGAGGAGGTGGGGTCTGGGTTGGGCCTCTTCCTTCTAGAATCAAAGTGAAAAGGAAAGTAATTCCAAAGACAGAATAAATATGTGAGTAAAGAAATCTTATTGATGTGGAGGTGGGAGAAGAATACTAAGTAGTTTGGGTGTCTATGACTTGCCAGTTGATATCATCAAAACCCATGGAACAGATATAAACTGAGCACTATATTATGTACTTGATTTGATTTTAGAAAACTGTTTTAATTCTCAAGGATTACTCAGCCAGGGGAAAAACATACACATAAAACAAATGAGTCTAATACAAGAGCATATCTAAGTAGTAGCCCTATTGCAAAGTACAGATAAATGCCATAGGAGTAGGGTTTTATTTTTATTTATTTATATTTCATTTTACCATTATATTGATTGACTGCAGGGAAGGTAGTTTTATTATAAATGTGGAAATATTAAATTGCTCTAAAGAAATCAGTGTTTTAGGGAGACAGACATAGAGTTGGGGCTGAGAATGAGAAAGTGTTGAAAAGCTCTGAGTGAGTCAGGGCTCCCATGCTCTGTGGCCAATGAGTGTTCTCACGATGGGTGTGGACTAATGATGCTGCCTAGCAATGCTTATTGGGCTTGAAGAGGGATTGGCGGGTTTAAGGAAGATGAGGTGAGCCCTCTGTGTGAGGTGCTGAGCCGCGCTGACTCATCCCACGCCAAAAGAAGCAACCCCATTGGAAGAAGGGAAGAAAGAAAGTGGAGGAAGATTGAGCCTCTGGTGCCCAGGCAGGCAGAAGTGCAGCAGCTGGCTATCCACCGAGTCTAATGTCTTTCTGGCAGGATGCTGGCACACAGAACAACATGATTTCACTTAATTCTAACACCAAGTCTTGAAATACATTAAATGGGTATCATAAATGCATCTACAAGTAGCAAACACTCTTAAAGGAGTTTAATAACCTACTCAGAGTCACACTTAATACCATGACTGTTGAATTCTGCCAGAACCAGAATTCAAAACTAGATCTATTTGATCTATTTGTTAATACATATCAACTGTGTGTTAACAGAGTATCTACTTTATATTCACTTTTATCACAATTCATTAGTTTAATAAATAGTGTAGCAGACATGCTATGTCCAAATTCACAAAGTTGGGAGAAATTACAAAAATGTTGTTATCAGATTTGGGGAACTCAGTATGTGCATGTATGTGTGTATATTTGTTGAGGGGGTGTGTATAGAGAGCAGGACCTAGGGGAGTATGTTTAGATAAAGAAGAGTTTTATTTTGGTTTTAAAATGAAAGATAACAGGCCAGGTGTGGTGGCTCATGCCTGTAGTCCCAGCACTTTGGCAAAGTGAGGTGGGTAGATCACTTGAGCCCAGGAGTTGAAGACCAGCCTTGGTAACATGGTGCAACCTTGTCTTTACAAAAAATACAAAAATTAGCAGGGTGTGGTGGCATGCACCTATTGCCCCTGCTACTTGGGGTCAGGTGCTGGGGTGAGAGGATTGCTTGAGCCCAGGAGGTCAAGGCTGCAGTAAGCCATGATCCATGCCACTGCATTCCAACCTGGGTGACAGACAAAGACTCTGTCAAAAAAAAAAAAAAAGAAAAAAAAAAAGAAAAAAAAAGAAAAAGGAAAAAGAAAGAAAGATACCAAGAGCACATTTGTGTCCCCAGGGGAACAGGCAAAGGAGAGTAAAAGAATGGCGACAGGAGGAGGGTGAAGACTAAAGGTCAAAGTTTCAAAGAAGGTCAAAGGGATGGGACCCAGAGCACAGGAGGGAAGGAGGGACCCTTCCTCTACCACAGGGGAGAGAAGCAGGAGGCAATAGGAGAGATGCAGGTGCCTTTTGTGAAACTTGCAACGTCTGCCTTTATAAAACAAGGTCTGTTATATGGTCTTTTTGGTCCATTTGCCATTACACACTTTTTTTTTTTACAGCTTTATTGAGGCATACTTAACATAAAATATACTGTACACATTTAAAATGCACAATTTGATAAACTTTTACTTACACATACACCCCTGAAACCATTGCAACCATCGAGAGCATGAACATAACCATCAACCACCTGAGTTTTCTCATGTCCCTTTGTAATACCATCTTCCAAGCCTTCCCCAGCCCCACCCCTCCTAGGCTAACACTGATCTACTCTCTGTCACTATAGATTTATTTGCATTTTCTAGACTTTCTATAAATGGAATCATACCACATATACTATATTTTGTCTGGCTCCTTGTGCTTAGCATAATTCTTTTGCGATTCCTCCATGTTGTGTGTGCATCAATCGTTCATTCTTTATGTATTGCTAAAAAGTTTTCCAATGTATGAATAAGCCACAATTTGTTTATTCACTCACCTGTTGAAAAATGCCTGGATCATTTTCAGTTTGTTAAATAAAACTGCTACAGACATATTCATGTACAAGTTTTCGTCCAGATATATGTTTTCATTTCTCTTGGCTAAGTACCTGAGAGTGAAATGACTGGAACATATGGTAGGTATATGTTTAACTTGGAGTAAAACTGCCAATTTTCTTCCAAAGTGGCTGTACTCTTTCATGCTTCCACCAACCACATTCTAGTTCTTCCACATCCTTGCAAGCACGTGATATGAACAGTTTTTTAATATTGTAACCATTCTGATAGATGTGCAATCTTATCTCATCGTGGTTTTAATTTGTAATTCCCAGCTAATAAATAATATTGGATATATTTCATGTGGTTATTTACCATCCATGTATCTTTTGTGGTAAAATTTTGCTCAAGTCTTTTTTCCATCCTTTTTTTAAAAATTGAGTTTTAAGAGTTCTTTACATGTTCTGAATACAAGACCATTAACAGATATTTTACTTGCAAATATTTTCTCTCAGACTATGGCTTGTGTTTTCATTCTCTTAATAGTGTTTGTCACATAGTAATAGTTTTTCATTTTTATCAAGTTCAAATCATCAAATTTTTATGATTTGTGCCTTTGGTGTAATATCTAAGAAATATTTGCCTTACCCAAGGGCACAATAATTTTTCTCTTTTTCTTCTTATAGGGAATTTACAGTTTTAGTTTTACATGTGGGTATATAATCCACTTTGAGTTAATTTTTGTATATGCCATAAGTTGTGAATCTAAGTTCACTGTTGTGCATATGAATAACCAGCTATTCCAGCAGAATTTATAGGAAAAACTATTCTTTCTTCATTGAATTACCCTTTCACTTTTGTCAAATATCAATTGATGACTGGGCACGGTGGCTCACACCTGTAATCCCAGTACTTTGGGAGGTCAAGGCAGGTGGATCACTTGAAGTCAGGAGTCCGAGACCAGCCTGGCCAGCATGTTGAAACCCGTTTCTTCTAAAAAATGCAAAAATTAGCTCGGCGTTGTGCCGGTCATCTGTAATCCCAGCTACTCAGAAGGCTGAGGCAGGAGAATCACTTGAACCCAGGAGGTGCAGGTGGCAGTGAGCCGAGATTTCGGACTGCACTCCAGCTTGGGTGACAGAGCGAGACTCCATCTCAAACAACAACAACAACAAAAAAAACCCACAATCAATTGACCATATATATGTGGCTTTATGTCTGGACGCTGTTTCAATGATCTATTTGCCTACCATTTCAGCAACGCTACTTCGTCTTGATTATCATAGCTTTAAAATACTTTTTAAAGTCAGGTAGTATGATAAGTCCTCCAATTTTATCTTTTTCATAGTTGTATTGGCTATCCTAGGTCCTTTGAATTTTCATATAAATGTTAGAATCATCTTGACAATTTCTGCAAAAATATCTACTGGGACTTGAACGGGATCCTATGGAATCTATACACCACTTTGGGGAAAATTGACACCTTTTTTAAATTTTAGTTTGAAATAATTATTGGTTTACAGGAAGTTGCAAAGATGGTACAAAGAAATACAGATGCCCTTCAGTCTGTTTACTCCAAGGTATTTATTTGTTCAATGTGTGTGTGCAGTTCTATGCCTTTTTATCAAATGTAGGTTTGTGTAACCACTATCACAGACAAAATACAAGACTGCTCATCACCACAAAGATCTCCCTTGTGCTACTCTTTTATGCTCTTACCCACCTTCCTCTCCATCGTTCCTAGCCTCTGGCAACCACTCATCTGTTTTCCATCTCTATAATATTTTTGTTTTAAAAATGTTATATGTGGATTATATATAACATTTATGTTATATATGGATTTATGTTATATGAGGATATATATAACATTTATATATAACCTTTGAGACTGGCTTTTTACACTTAGCATAATGCTTTTGAGATCCATCCAAGTTGTTGCATGCATCAATAGTTCATTCTTCTTCATTGCTGAGTAGCATTCCATGGTCTGGATATACCACGGTTTGTTAAACCATCCATCTATTGAGGGTTATTTTGGTTGTTTATGGTTTTTGGTCATTACAAATAAAATTGCTGTGAGCAATTGTGTACATACAGGTTTTTATACATATGTACATACTTGTTTCTCTGAAGTAAATGCCCAGGACTGTAATTTCTTTCCTTTTTTTACCTTTTTGTTGTTGTTGTTGTTGTTGTTGTTGTTGAGACAGAGTCTCGCTCTGTTGTCCAGGCTGGAGTACAGTGGCACAGTCTCATCTGACTGCAACCTCCACCTCCTGGGTTAAAGCAATTCTCCTGCCTCAGCCTCCTGAGTAGCTGGGACTACAGGTGCATGCCACCATGGCTGGCTAATTTTTGTATTTCTAACAGAGATGTGGTTTCACCATGTTGGCCAGGCTAGTTTCAAACTCCTGGCCTCAAATGATCTGCCCACCTCAGCCTCCCAAAGTGCTGGGATTACAGACATAAGCCATCACACTCAGGCACAGGATTGTAATTTCTGAGTTGTATGGTATGTGCAGGTTTAGTTTTGAATGACTTCTACTAAATTCTTTTTCAGAGAGGCTGTGACATTTTTAAATTCTTATCAGCAATGTATGAGAGGTCCAGTTTCTTTACATCTTTATCAGAATGGGGCATTGTCACTTTTTTTTATTATGTTAGCTATTCTGATAGGTATGTAGGAGACATACCTATCATTTTAACAATATTGTAACATTTTAACAATATTGACTCTTCCAACCCATCAATACAGTGTAACTTCATTAGGTCTTCTTTAATTTCTCTCAGGAATGTTTTTGTAGTTTTCAGTGTGCAGATATTGAATATCTTTTGTTAATTTAATTCGTAGGCATGCCACATTTTTGTTGCTATTGGAAGTATCATTTTTAATTTCAATTTTCAGTTGCTCATTGCTAGTATATAGAACTACAATTGATTTCTGTATATTACTTTTGTATCCTGCAAACTTTTAAAACTCAGTTATTAGTTCTAGCATATTTTTGTAGATTTCTTTAGATATCTACGTAGACTATCATGTTATCTGCAAATAAAAACAGTTTTACTTCTTTCTCCCCAACCTGAACACCTTTTATTTTATTTTTTTTCTTTCCTTATCAAACACTGACTAGAACTTCTAGTATAAGATGGAATACAAGTGGTTGATGGCAGTCATCCATGCCTTGTGGCTCATCCTAGAGTTAAAGCGTTCAGTGTTTTACTGTTATTGAATTCATTGTAGGGTTATTATAGATGCCAGTTACTAGGTTTAGGAGGTTTTTTCTCCTACTACAGTGCTGAGAATTTTATAAGAAAAGAGTATTAAATTTTGTTGAAATATTTCTCTCACCACTCATTTTACTGAGGTGGTCTGAAACCAAACTTACAATTATCACCAAGGTATGCCTATATAACAACAATAAGACAGAAAAAATTCTATCAGTACTATAAAGAATTGGGTTTAGTTGCTGCTTGCCTATGGCAACCTACATAAATCATTCTGCAACTAGATATAGTATTTGAATTGCCAATGCTATCATCACCCATTTCTGGTAAGAGTAGAGGCATGATATAGGACAGGAGAAAACCATTCTCTTTAAAAAGTTTAATTTTTAGTTCTACTCCCCAAGTTATTATAGGAGATTGATTGGCTATGCAACCCACCTACAGAGAACAGCAATTTTTACTACAGCCAAGAAGGAAATAAAATTGTTTCTCTTGGCCCTCCGTGCTATTGAAAGGAGATACACTGTATTTAGAAGTTTGACCTCTGGTAGATGTACCAGGCACAAAACCATTACAGACCAAAGAAAGATTTGATGGATGCCAAGAACTTAGGAAGGAGAGCTGCCTTGAAGCAATAACACTATGTCATGTTCCTTGCATACTGAAAAAACTTTCATCAAACTATTTTGTGAGACTTTTTGATTTTTCTGCAGTTCACTCTTATAACTCTTTGCAAGGCCAAGGTAAGATATGCCCACACTTGAAGATTCTTGCTAAGAGTTTTCCAAATCAGAATTTTTCCCAATTCCTCTGGCACATTCTACTGATCATCCACTTATCACCTGACTCCTATTGAAGTACAGCGTTCATTAGTCAGAAGAACGCAGGATTGGGGAAGATCTTAGAGTTATTCATTTACTCCTTGGCATTCTTCCTGTTCTGTATGCCCACTGATGTTCTATGCACTTTGTATGATGAACTCACTTAATCATTAATCATTTAATCATTCCAATAACATTTATTGAGCTCATACCAAGCTCTTACAATATATTAGGACTAATGCTTGCTGTAAAATAGCCCTTCTGTCAAGGAATCCACAGTAAGTTAGGTGAGGTAGACATGTAACACAATGTCTTATAATTACCTCTTTAAAAGCAATGACTAATTATGCAAAGAAAAATACAGAATGAGGGAGGAAGGATACCTAATCTAGGAGACAGGAAAGAGGGAACATGTTAGGAAGAGCTTCCTGAAGGTGCCATCTGAGTGCTGAGTCTCAAGCAAGAGCCTGTAGAATGGAGTGAGGCTGTGATGGGGCATGGTGGGTGGGGAGAGGGGGCAGGACATCTCAAACAGAAAGGAGAATGGGAACAAATGCACAGAAGCAATAAATACAAGATCTATGAAAGCCACGACCAGCTTCTTGTTGCTAGAGCATAAGGATTGAGACAGGCAGTGCAAGAGAGAAGGCTGAAGCTGTGGACAGGGTTAAGTGAAGGAGCTTAGTCTTTGACCTGCGTAGACAATGGAAGTCCACTGAAGAATTTTAATGAGGGGATAAGTGGTCAGATTTATATTTTATATGTTTCATATAGTTTAGATAGTCTGGTGGCAATGGAGGGAGGTGCATAACTGGAAATGTACAATCAGTTAGGACATTTGTACTATTAGAATTATGAACTTCAGCATAATATATATTCATATTATTAATATAGTAAACTGTTTTATAGTGTATTAGTCTATTCTCACACTGCTATAAAGAACTGCTTGAGACTGGGTAATTTATACAGAAAAGAGGTTTAATTGGCTCACAGTTCTTCATGGCTAAAAAGACCTCAGGAAACTTAGAATTATGGTGGAAGGTGAAGGGGAAGCAAGCACCTTCTACACAAAGTAGCAGGAGAGGGAGAGAGAGCAGGGAAACTGTCAT
Source organism: Pan troglodytes (assembly GCF_028858775.2). Taxonomy (NCBI): domain Eukaryota; kingdom Metazoa; phylum Chordata; class Mammalia; order Primates; family Hominidae; genus Pan; species Pan troglodytes. The sequence continues at coordinate 80,309,905 of NC_072398.2, read as the reverse complement.
TTTTAAACCATCAGATCTCCTGAGAACTCCCTCAGTATTACAAGACCAGCATGGGGGAAACCACCTCCACAATCCAATCACCCCCCACCAGGTTCCTCCCTTGACACCTGGGGATTACAATTCAACATGAGATGTGAGTGGGGACACAGAGCCAAACCATATCATATAGCTTTCTGTAGTGTACTTGAATATGCATTAAATAATAAATCAACTATACTGAGAAAATCTTAACTTTAAAAAATTTTTCATTAACTTAAATTTTTTCTTTTTTTTTTTTTGTTATTTACTTGAAGGGAGCCATGTTTAGGCCCATTTCTGGTTAACAACTAAAGGGAATTGAAAAAACAGACCTTTTCTCTTCTACTCTTGTCACAGCCATCGATTAGCTGTGAGTCATTGGAGCAAGGCTCAGGTTTCTCAAACATAAGATAAAGGGATTAGAATAAATGGTGCTTAAGTTCTGTTTAAGCATCAAAGTTCTATGAAGCAATGTTTATTGTATTTAACATTTTCTTAGTCTTCAAAGGGAATTGAAGGCAGATACGTAAGTGCCTTTATATATATTATCTCTCAGTGTTTCTGAATAGGATAAGTAGTGTGAATATATGTGATAATTAAACCTCACAGATCTGCAACATGAACAGTGTGGAATTAAATACGCATACAGTGCTCATACTAAATAGGAGATAATGCATTTTTGCATATGCCAGTGTATCCAACTATCCAGAATAAACTTATGTGCCAAAATAGTGAGTAGAGTTTAATTTTTATAACTTAAAACATTTTTTTAAATCCCTCTTTACTTTTTCTTGAACGATCCTCTGATTGAATCTGTAATTTGGAAAAAGCTGAGAACTGGCTAAAGGCTTTAGTCAAGAAAAAAAGTCATTCCCAGTTGACCTATTTTGGACTTATAACCTCCAGAACTATAAGATAATAAACTTGTATTGTTTTAAGCCCCAAAGTTTGTGATAATTTTTAACAGCAGTAATAAGAAACTAACATACATCCCATAGCCAATTTGTGCGGTGAACCTTCATCTTCCTCAGCAAACATGCTTCCCTCTCTGTGCTCCTGTTTTTAGGGGCTGGCATCATCACCATATACCTATTTATCCTACTAGGAGTCATCTTTGATCTCTACCTCTTCACCACATTTACTTCATCACCAATTCCTGTTCATTATTTCTACCTCTAGAGTAACTCCTCCATTCTGTTGTATTTCCCTGTTACTGCTGTTTTCAGGTTACAATTTTGAACTGCTGGAGTTTTGTGTTCAACTCTAGTCTATTCTCTGTACTTTCAAATTTTATTTATTTATTGTTGAGACCCACAGGAAGAAATAAATTCCACATCAAGATCTAGGGCACACACACACTTCTGAAGCAAAAGCTTCATGAAACAATATTTCCCATACTCTTTTGCAGTATATGCTGATATTTTCTATCCTATGTATTTAATTTTGTAAAAATCCAGCTATTTGTGATTTATTGCAATGGTTTTGTAACTGACCAATGGATCATGACCTGTAGTTTAAGAAGATATTTTTCTACATGGCCACCAGAATGCTCTTTCCAAAATACAATTATTTTTCCTTAAAATCTTTCAATGCCTTCATTACTCTAAGGATAAAGTTCAAACTCTAACATTGTTTCTAAGATCCTCCATCACCCAGTCTTCTTATCACAGTAGCTTCGTCTTTCTCCACTCTAACTGCTTCATTTTCATTTTACAATCCAACCTTACCTCCTTACTTTCTGGACTCAGATTGAGTCTCTGGGCCTTTGCAAGTCATGTTACCCTGTTCAGACTGTCTTCTACATATCCTCTTCTTATAGCTAATTCCCACTTAGTCTATTTTCTTAGATTAAACCTCACTTCCCTCTAAATGCTTTCTCTCAATGCCTGGACTGGGTTAGGTGTCCCTTTCGCCCTCCTGCATTCTCCCTTAGCACCCAGGACCCCCTGAATGGCAGTGCTTATCAACCTGTATTTAATAACAATAGTGCTGTTTAAGAATAGAGACTGGGTTTTGTCCCCTATGAAATACCTAGCGGGCCTTCAGTAAATACTTATTGGATAAATAAGTGAAACCTAAAAATTTTTAAAAAGTCAATTACTTTGAACTAAAATTCTATTAACATTTAAATTGTCAATAGTAATAATTTCTTGAAATATTCTATTGGGATAGAAAACAAGTGGTCATTGCTAAAATGGCAATGTGTTTCAGGCCTATATCTCATTTGTACTATTACAAATATCATGGCAGGTAGTAAGAGGTAGGATGTGCTTTGCTTTGTTAAAACCTGGTAATAGTGCAGGGACTTGCTTAAAGCAACATTTACTATCCTTCACATTCAAGAAGACCCTGGTTTATAACCTGGTTGGTTCTTTCTCTTTAAGAACATTCATAGAAGAGCTTTAGTTGCTTTACCAGTGAGCCAAACCATCTATGACAGTTCACTTTTATGGTCTTTGAAGATGCTATTGGCTGATTTTCTGTTCAGCAGGTCATTTCTACCATTTAACCACCCAAATCATTAAAATGGACAAAATAAATGATTCACTAAGACACTGTCTTATGACCAGGGACAAGATGTCTTGGCAACGACTTGGTGGGTATGTTTGTCTCATAAAGGGGAAATCAATAATCCCATCACCAATATCTAGGTTGTCCATCTGTCTAAAATAAACACACAATCATTTATTTCCTTCTTTGGATGTCAACCCAGCTTTTAGAGCAGTTTTCTTTAAACAGCATGAATGCACATGGGTACATATGGACAGAAACAGACACACACATTCTCCATGAGAAAAGAGAGCAAGTTCTATATAAGGAACCCACGATGGGAAACAGCCAAGTGAAATGCACCTGGATGTCTGTATAGGCAGTCATAAGATTGCCAGTGGCCAGCAGAAGATGAAAGGGAATGCCTGCCTAGGAGAGAAGAGCACGCCTTGTGCAAACATCAAAGCGCTGCTTCTAAGAGGGGTAATTTTTATATTGCTATTGGCAGACATGGATACTAATGCAAATCATTCAGGGCCCTACAAAAGTCCTGACATATTCTGAACTTGATGGGAGCTGGTTGGGACTGTGGCATTTATCTCCTTCCAGTCCTTTAAAGTGACATGACGCCTTCCTGTCTCCAGTCTCAGGCTGACCACTTGGGGTAGTTGCTTTCAGGCCACTGTGACAAGAGCTAACCGCTGTGGTTTTGTGTTTGGTGTGACAGGGCAGCTATCCAGAGCTGAAAACAATGGAGACTGAGACAGAGAGGCTGCATTCGCTGAAAAGTATTTTACAGCACTCACTTGCAATGTTCAGTGTTCTCTTAAATAGGGTAAATGTGGCCCATGGGGAAAAATGATCTGTTGAGGTGCGGGATGAAATGATTAGGATGCTATTTACGTTAACTTACATTTAATTTCTGTTTTGCATATATTTTATAAAATATACAATATATTAGTACAATTGTTCATTTGGTATAAATAAATACGTTTATTTCCTGGAGGAACAAACTAAAACATTTTTATTAATAGAGATGCATCATCAGGTAAGTTTTCAGGTTACTGGTGTTTTTGCTCAGGTTAATATATGCATTTATTGAAGAGGGTCTTATTTTTGCCTCTAAAAGAGCTCTTCAGATTCCAGAGTTCTGTTTTTTTGTCACTCTTTCTTTTTGTTGTTAATTATCTATTTGCAAGAATGCCATCTATATCTACAGGTAGTCTGTAATCTGTTGCTATTGTTCTAGCACTTTCTTCAAAGAAACGTTTACTTTAAAAAATCACAGAGGGAGGTAAAATTTATCTGAGGTTCTTCATTGATTTGCATGACATTAAGAATTTGTAGGGAAAGTGAATAATTGGATATTGCAAGATGCAGTATTTCCTAGGTTATTTTAAGGGGTGGGCTTTATTTCATCGGTATGTGTTGTAAATACAAAATCAAGAGTGAAATTGGAAGTGTGAGTATGTGGAAAGTATATGGTAAAAAAGTAATTAGAACTAAAAAAGTAAACAGAGCAAATAGTAAAAACAAAACAAAACAAAAACACCCAAAGTACACAGACACAAAAGTGTAATTAATAGGTGCTATTACTGGCAGAGATAATACTCAGGAAAACAGGTCTTCCATCTATTTTGAAAATTATTAAAACAGAATAATGTTTCAGTGAAATTCAGTTCTATTTATTCACACTATTAGCTGCAAATACCTCTATCCTCACATCTTGGATCCTGCTAACTTCCCCCAAAGGCCTCTCTGAATCCTATAGTTGAAAAGTCTCCTAATCAAGCCTTTATATAAAATTGGAAATAAATGGAAAGTAACATGAAAATAAAACAAATTAAAAAGATGTCATTGCAATAGGGTGACAGTATTACACATATTTTGATTTTGATTTTTTTCTTTTAATGTGCTATCATGATAATCTAACCAAATATAAAAAGCAAGTAAAATTGAGACTTTGAGGTATAAACTGTGGTATTCTTTTTTTTTTTGCTTTTTTGAGACAGAGTCTCCCTGTTTCCCAGGCTGCAGTGGTATGATCATGGCTCACTGTAGCCTCAACTTCCCAAACTTAAGTAATCCTCTCACCTCAGCCTGCTGAGTAGCTGAGACCACAGGCATGCACCACCATGCCTGGCTAATTTTTTAATTTTTTGTAGAGATGGGGTCTCTCTATGTTGCCCAGACTGGTCTCAAACTCCTGGTCTCAAGCAATCCTCCTGCCTCAGCCTCCCAAAGTGCTGGGATTACAGGCATGAGCCATAGCACCCAGCCTAAATTTTGGTGTTCTGATGGTCAGTCAATACCTACATATGAATGTAATCCCAGCAGAGGGAAGACATTCGTAACAGTAACTAGGTCTTTGCACATATTCTGTGTAAACTGCTATCTAACGTTATCATAAGGGATATGTATGCCTTTTGAAGAATATCCAAGTCCCTTATTTTTTCCGTTTACTGATATTTCTTTTGAGAAAGAAATCAGAAACTAGTTGATTTTAGAAGTAAGGAGAGTGATCTCCTTTTATCTGGAATAACTGGGCTGGGCATCAGCCTGCTGACAAAGAGTTGACCCACTATATCTGAGACACAGAAATATAACTTGGGGGCTCTGAAGGCTCTCTTGGAGCTGTTGACTCAACATCTTGGATGTCAATAGATATCTCAACCTCACTGATCCAAAGAGAAACTTCCAACCTTCCCCACTCCCTCACCCCAAACCTATTGTACCCACAGCCTTCCTCATCTCAGTTTTGGCAACTCCGTCCTTCTGTTGAGAGGACCAAAATCAGGGAGTCATCCTTGACTCCTCACAGTTAAACAATTTATCAGGTAGTCCTGTAGACTCAACCATCAAAACACATCCAGAACCTTACCATTTCCTGCCCTCACCAGGGCTACTGCTCACTCAAGCTACCATCATCAATTGCCTGGAATATTGATTGCAATTGCCTCCTAACGGTTCTTGCTGCTTCTGTCTTTGCCTCTGTACGGTCCCTACAGAGCAGTAGCAATAATGCTTTAAAAACGTAAATCAGGTCATGTCACTCCCTTGATCAAAACCTACATTGGCCCCCACTTACACTCAGAGTGAGAGTCCAAGTCCTCGCCATGGCATAAGGCCCTGTCCGAGCTGCCACACCATTGGGTCTATTTTCTCTTGTTACTCTCCCTGTGCTGCCCTGTTCCAACAACTCTGACCTCCTTGCTTTCCTCAAAAATGCCAGGCACACATGCTCTCTTTTTAGGGACTTTGTGCTAGCTTTTCTCTCTGCTGGAATCTTCCTTCCTGAATACCTATTTGGCTTTCTCCCTTATCTCACCTTCTCAATAAAATCTGATTTGGCCACCTCATTACTACTATAACCTCCCAGCTACGCTTCCACTGACCCTCTGTACTTTCAAGTTCCTTTGCCTCATTCCATTATTTATCTTATGTAAAGCAGAATATATTTATTTATTTGTATGTGTATTGGCTGATGTCTGGTTCCCTAGCTATAATGTAAGCCCCATGAGGGCAAAGGTAATTGTCTGTGTTGTTCCCTCATGTATCCTAAGAGCTTAGAGCAGTGCCTGCCACATAACAGGTTATCATATTTGCTGGATGAATGAATAATGAAACCTATAACCAAAGGCTTCATTTAAACCCCTTATCCTATAAAAGTGGGACTTTATTTTTTTATTTTTTATTTTTTATTTTTTTTAATTTTTTTTATTATACTTTAAGTTTTAGGGTACATGTGCACATTGTGCAGGTTAGTTACATATGTATACATGTGCCATGCTGGTGCGCTGCACCCACTAACTCGTCATCTAGCATTAGGTATATCTCCCAATGCTATCCCTCCCCCTCCCCCCTCCCCACCACAGTCCCCAGAGTATGATATTCCCCTTCCTGTGTCCATGTGATCTCATTGTTCAATTCCCACCTATGAGTGAGAATATGCGGTGTTTGGTTTTTTGTTCTTGTGATAGTTTACTGAGAATGATGGTTTCCAATTTCATCCATGTCCCTACAAAGGATATGAACTCATCATTTTTTATGGCTGCATAGTATTCCATGGTGTATATGTGCCACATTTTCTTAATCCAGTCTATCATTGTTGGACATTTGGGTTGGTTCCAAGTCTTTGCTATTGTGAATAATGCCGCAATAAACATACGTGTGCATGTGTCTTTATAGCAGCATGATTTATAGTCATTTGGGTATATACCCAGTAATGGGATGGCTGGGTCAAATGGTATTTCTAGTTCTAGATCCCTGAGGAATCGCCACACTGACTTCCACAATGGTTGAACTAGTTTACAGTCCCACCAACAGTGTAAAAGTGTTCCTATTTCTCCACATCCTCTCCAGCACCTGTTGTTTCCTGACTTTTTAATGATTGCCATTCTAACTGGGGTGAGATGATATCTCATAGTGGTTTTGATTTGCATTTCTCTGATGGCCAGTGATGATGAGCATTTTTTCATGTGTTTTTTGGCTGCATAAATGTCTTCTTTTGAGAAGTGCCTGTTCATGTCCTTCGCCCACTTTTTGATGGGGTTGTTTGTTTTTTTCTTGTAAATTTGTTTGAGTTCACTGTAGATTCTGGATATTAGCCCTTTGTCAGATGAGTAGGTTGCGAAAATTTTCTCCCATGTTGTAGGTTGCCTATTCACTCTGATGGTAGTTTCTTTTGCTGTGCAGAAGCTCTTTAGTTTAATTAGATCCCATTTGTCAATTTTGTCTTTTGTTGCCATTGCTTTTGGTGTTTTGGACATGAAGTCCTTGCCCACGCCTATGTCCTGAATGGTAATGCCTAGGTTTTCTTCTAGGGTTTTTATGGTTTTAGGTCTAACGTTTAAATCTTTAATCCATCTTGAATTGATTTTTGTATAAGGTGTAAGGAAGGGATCCAGTTTCAGCTTTCTACATATGGCTAGCCAGTTTTCCCAGCACCATTTATTAAATAGGGAATCCTTTCCCCATTGCTTGTTTTTCTCAGGTTTGTCAAAGATCAGATAGTTGTAGGTAAGCGGCGTTATTTCTGAGGGCTCTGTTCTGTTCCATTGATCTATATTTCTGTTTTGGTACCAGTACCATGCTGTTTTGGTTACTGTAGCCTTGTAGTATAGTTTGAAGTCAGGTAGTGTGATGCCTCCAGCTTTGTTCTTTTGGCTTAGGATTCAACAACCCTTCATGCTAAAAACTCTCAATAAATTAGGTATTGATGGGACATATTTCAAAATAATAAGAGCTATCTATGACAAACCCACAGCCAATATCATACTGAATGGGCAAAAACTGGAAGCATTCCCTTTGAAAACTGGCACAAGACAGGGATGCCCTCTCTCACCACTCCTATTCAACATAGTGTTGGAAGTTCTGGCCAGGGCAATCAGGCAGGAGAAGGAAATAAAGGGTATTCAATTAGGAAAAGAGGAAGTCAAATTGTCCCTGTTTGCAGACGACATGATTGTTTATCTAGAAAACCCCATCGTCTCAGCCCAAAATCTCCTTAAGCTGATAAGCAACTTCAGCAAAGTCTCAGGATACAAAATCAATGTACAAAAATCACAAGCATTCTTATACACCAACAACAGACAAACAGAGAGCCAAATCATGAGTGAACTCCCATTCACAATTGCTTCAAAGAGAATAAAATACCTAGGAATCCAACTTACAAGGGATGTGAAGGACCTCTTCAAGGAGAACTACAAACCACTGCTCAAGGAAATAAAAGAGGATACAAACAAATGGAAGAACATTCCTTGCTCATGGGTAGGAAGAATCAATATCGTGAAAATGGCCATACTGCCCAAGGTAATTTACAGATTCAATGCCATCCCCATCAAGCTACCAATGACTTTCTTCACAGAATTGGAAAAAACTACTTCAAAGTTCATATGGAACCAAAAGAGAGCCCGCATCACCAAGTCAAAAAGTGGGACTTTAAATAGAAAATATTCAATACATCTATCAGCCTGACTTGTCTTCATGATTCTAATTGTTAGAGATGTTTTCCAACATTCAGTGTTATAGAAAGAGCTACCCCAGTGCACTGACTAAACAATCTTTTTCCCTAAATGTTTTACTTGGGGGATCCATAAATGATTTCTCTTCAGTTACTAGGGATTTGCTCTCCTGACTTACTCTTTTATAACCTCAGAAGCCTCTAATTAAAATGGAAATGGCATTCGAGAGGTAACATATTTAGGTACAATTCTTCCTTATATTGCTTTCCACCACCAGGGAGGTGCAAATTCCTATACAAAAGAGGTGAGGAGAGAGAGTAAGAATAGTATATTTTGATTTAAAAAAAGAGGGATGGGGTAGAAAGATGGATCCAGAACTTAAAGACACTACAGAGAGAACACAAGCCTCCTTGAGAGGTCACAGTCACTCATTCACACATTCACTTATTCATTCAAACACTTCCTGCAGGCTTGCTTATTGCTTACCTCTTGAGAAATATAAGCAATGCACAGATTTTAGGAAGAGCTAAAAGCAAGTAATAACCATACTTTGCAGTGAGTGCTGCAATCCAAAGTGTCATGACTACATAGTTGGAGATGTGTCTGCTCCAGGGGAATGATGGGCAGACTGTACTGGGGGGAAGCACTAAGAAAGAGCTGCAACGAAGTTATTACTCATATTTTTGCATTCAGCTCTCCAGACCCAGTTATAGACCAAGCATCTTCATGCCCTAGTGCTTCTTCATGCTGCATAGGGTCTTCCATCACATGAGGCATAGTCAGAGATTGCTGGATTCAGAAGGAGCTTCTAGAATCCCAAGAATAAGTAGGCTCCATCTGGGTGCCTGCCTTATTCACCTGGGTTCCCCGGAAGTGCTCCTTGGTACCTCTCTTGCAGATGTGTATCAATGCTCAAACACCCAAACAGGGAGGGAGAGCTTGCTTACATCTAATCAAGTCCTCAGAACATAGTTTATACCTAGTTGTCATCTTGTTCTGAGAAGATTCAGAATGAATGAAGATTCTTTGCAACCCTGTATATATATGCAAAGGAAGGATGATTAAATCACCCTCCATCTTCTCTCTGAACAGATATCTGGAGTCTTTTAACCTTCTTTGAGATACTCTGACTTTTGTTTCTTAAATTATTACAACTGCAGGATGAATTAGCTTTTTCAAAACTTAACTTTATAATAATTCGTAGTAGTCAATTTACTGCATTTGTAAAATGATAGCTAGTTCTGCCAAATGGTCATAATTTAGAAAACTCTTCTTTAAATAAACTCATGTAAAATATTATGGCACCGTGTTTTAACATTCTGGTGTATGCCTCTTTTGGGTTTACAGATACAGAAATAGTGCTTATAGGGTTACCCTGCTTTTAAAAGACATTTAATATGAAAAATCATTATGTGCCAAACAAATAACCCAGCTGAAAGAAGAATATTTGCTTTATACCTAACTTTCATAAAGCTATTCTTTTAAAAACAGAGAACTTTCTTCATGTCATTGATTCAATTTATACCCTATATATTCAGGAACATGGTGACTGAATAGAACTCTGCAGAATCAAGATCATCTCACTGATTTTCCCCTTTGGTTTTGCTGGTTTATCACCATCTACCTAGAAATCCCTTTTCATATTCTTCATCATATGTCCATATCCTTTTTCCTTCTTAATAACATCAATGTGTCAACTTAAGGCCCATTTGATTTTTCCTTCAACTTGAGACACATCATTTTTTGTGTGTATTTCTCTGCATATTTGTTTATAGACATAGAACTCACTGTTCATGTTTGTCTTTGTCAAGAGAAGCAAGTTGATTTCTTCTCTTTATCCACCTGAACATTAGACATATAAGAGTTTGAGAGCCCGATTTTAAGTGTTGGCTCTGATGAATTGAGAGCTGTCCTTCCTGTGCATGTGTATGAAGAGGAGGGTGAAGGTTTCCCAGTTTCAAAACTAGTGCATTATGTGGCTTCACAGCTTTGAAAAGTAAGGCAATTAAAGGAATGAGATCCAGTTAGGACTAATGTGTATTGATCAGCTGCCATAGAGCTAGTTTCAATGTTAGGCATTTTCACATTTTCACTAGAGTTTAATCCTCATAAAAATCCTGGGAGGTGGTATTAGTTCCTTTATACCCGTGAAGACATAGATACCCATCCAACCATACATGGCAGAATCAGGACTCAAACATAGACCCTCCAACTCCAAGTCCAAAGTTCCTGGGTATCCTGTCATATTCTCACTTGAAAACCACCAATGCAGGGAGGCTTTCAATGCCTTTCAAAGCCCCTCAGACAGGGCTCCCTGCATGCCTGTTGTCAGAGCAAAATTGATACAGGTCATTGTATGAGTCTGCAGCCTCAGGAACCACCTGTGTCCAATGGGGACAGCTCTTACCATAAGCCCTGCTTCACTGGATACCACATCTCCTCCTCACAAAGTATAACTCATTCACTTCCATTCGCTTGTATAACGCTCACTCACTTCCATTGCTCAGAAAACATCCACCTGCCTCAGAGCTTGAGGTTTCCACAAATTGGCTTAGGGTCATTGGCAATAGTTACTAAAAATGGAAAAGTGTTGGTACAAAAAGTTCAATAATACCAATGAACATGAACATAATACAATAGTACATCAAACATATACAAATAAGGAATCAAATAAGTCAATTTACTTATTTATATAATTACTGCTTTATTATATTATTACTTACAAATTATATGAATAGTATCTTGATTATATTAATAAGTTAATTACCTAGCAAAGCTCAGAGATAATGTCGAATAAGATATTTGGATCATGGTGTGTGCTTATTTTTATTAGATTTTTGTTTTATTTTGTTTTGTTTCATTTTTTGGAGAGAGATAAAGGTAGAGCGATACCAAAACGAAGGAAACTTGGGCCTAGCCAATGCAATTAGAAGCAGATGACGAGTTTGAGAACCTCAGGCCTTGCAAAAGGGCATCTGGAAAAACAAAGAAACAAACAACAACAAAACCTGTTCCCATGAGATTTAACCTAGTTTTGTAAAGACAAATAATGAAAATAAAGAAGTCGTATGTCATATATTATAAGGGCAGAAGTATTACAGAGGAAAAGAAAGTATGGAAGGAGAACAGGAATGCTGTTGGGCATTGCGCTTCAGTCAGCCAGAAAGAAATTTAGAACTTTTCTAAATTGTCTTCTTAAGATAAATTTGATAATTTTTTTTAAAGAACACTTTCCTTTCATTCAGATGCTCAGACTTATCATGCTAGTGTGCTCAGTGGCAGGATGCCGGGGAGACCTGGGAAGAGAAGAGGAATGAAAGATACATTTCTACAACTTAGCAGTCTATCAGTACAGAGTCTCTTATTTGATCCTCTCCCCAAAACATGAGGTATGGAAGGTGCCCAAGTTCACAGAATCTACTGAGGTGAGAGAGAGTCACTATTCATACTCCAGTTCTATGATGTCCTCCCACTTTTTTTTACTTTGTCTATACCATGCTGTCTTCCTGAGAGTGTCCCTGTAATTTTATACCTTCCCCCAACAGTAACTGAGCACAAAGAAGAATTGGAAAAAAACGATCTCTCTCTAGATAAGCATAAATGCCAAATTAGCTTGGAAAAGTTGTACTTGTTACTTTTGCTATCCACTCAGTCAAGGCCCCAGTGGTCATGATTTCTGTATTTATGGGGAAAGAGAGGAGGTAGAAAATAAGCCACCACTGTCATCTTCTAGGTTCCAGTTGCTGTGGTGACACTTGCTGACCTTCACCTGCCTGCCTGCCTTCCACTATTCTTTTTTCAGGCAAAAAATATTCCAAATATATATTTCCTTGAGAACTTCTAAACACAGCTGTGAAACACTGTTCATAGTCAGTGTGTGTGTGAATATCATCAGACCATAAATAATTCTCCATCTCCTTGAAGCAAGGTACCCAGCTGCTAAGGGGCTCCTAGAAACCCTCAGTCATGAGCTCTATGAAGATGCCCTATACCCTTGCTTGTTTCTGAGCTTTGTAGGCACAAAGACAAAGAAGATATTTTGTCTATTCCCTTTGTTCAGACAGCCAGAGGTGAGTAAGTGATGATTTCATCATTGATGATGAAATAGACAGTCTGAAGTCTGACATCTGAGCTCCCACAGGAATACCTGCAGTGGTATAGCAGGTGATGGGGAGAATGGAAATGCGCTAGGAAGAATCAAAGAAAGTAGTGTGTATGTTTGTGTGTGTGTGTGTGTGTGTGTGTGTATGCACGCACGCATGCAATCACGAGTGATGAAAGAAGTGCATTTACTACTTCAGACCCTGAGGGGTATCATCTTTTCGTGCATAACAAAGATCCAAAACATTACTTACTGAATTTGCCCCAACACACTGTAGTGAACATTTCCACATACTATATAGAGGTTTTTCTATTGATAGAAATAGACCGTAACCTTGAAATCAGTGAAACAAAGAATGCTATGACCTATCCACCTTAGAATGGAAGCTCTAAGGAGGCAAGTGTGCTCATGGTAAGGGCTGGATCAAGAAGCTAAAAGATGGTCTTGAATTTTTGACTTCTCATTTGGCATGGCAACAGAGAGAATAGCGCCCCAGAGCCTGGGTGTAGAATGAGATGCTGGCAGCTCAGACAAGGATCCTTTTCCTTCAGTGATCCTGAGAGAGCTCCGTTGCTCGTAGGGCTCTGTGGGTGGCTCCCTGGAGACTCACATCCTGTCTTTATGTTTCCTATGCAGAGTACCATTGGGCTGCTTTCCTGGAGTATGTCTTCCCTTATACTCACCTGCCTGCCAGCTACCTAGGCCTGCCACAACAAAGTACCACAGGCTCGGGGGCTTAAACAACAGAAATTTATCGTTTCAATCCTGGAGGCTGGAAGTCCAAAATCAAGGTGTTGGCAGGCTTCCTTCTGATACCCATGAGGGAAGGATATATTCCAGGTCAATGTCCTTCACTTGCAGATGGCCATCTTCTCCCTGTCTTGTCACATTGTCTTCCTTCTATGTGTGTCTGTCTCCATTTCCAAGTTTCTCCCTTTTATAAGGACACGAGTCATATTGGATTAAGGCTTAACATAGTGACCTTATTTCAATATGATTATCTCTGTAAAGACTGTGTCTCCAAATAAGGTCACATGTTGAGGCAACAGAGGTTAGAATTCCAATCATATTTTTTTCGACAACACAATTCAACCCATGCCATCTGCTAAGCAATATTTTGAAATATTTTTCTTATGTTTCCCTCCACCATTTTTACTGGGTGGTGAGCTATCATCCCTTCTATCCTTACACAAAATAAAAGAACATGGGGCTTCAGGAAGCCAGAGGAAAGCCAGACAGCTTAATTTTTACCTGAAGAGTTGATGACAACTAGAGGATGATAAGGTAGGACTGGGATCAAGAACACTGATATATTTCCTTGTTCTATAATATTGTGAAGGAAGATCAGTAAGCAGATCTTTCCAGAAAAATCTCCAAGATTCAAGATGGCCTTGAATATGCAGGACAGAGGGTGGGCCTCAAACTGATAGGTTTGAGCAGCCATGTGGCAGGATAAGAGAAGGATGTAAATGACAGAAAAAAAAAAGTATTAAAGAAATGGATAAACAAATGTATAGTGGAATTGGTCTTCTGTCACAGCCTTTAAAATGTAAAATTGCACCTTAGTGGGCTTGCAGAAGAAAGGACATCAATGTGTGAGCTTATAAGAGCCTGGGCCATGGAGTCAAACAGCCCTAGTTTTGATAAATCCACTCGCCCCACCTGTACTCCCAGTTCTGCCACTTACAAGCTATGTGATGTTGGGCAAGTTACTTAACTTCTGAGAGCCTTGCTCTCCTCATGTGTTCAATGCAAATTAAAATACATGCATTTAGTATTTGCAGTGAGGATTATGCATTTTATAATTTAAAACACTATATTATTCCTCATGCTGCTAATAAAGACAGAACTGAGGCTGGATAATTTATAAAAGAAGGTAGTTTAATTGACTCACAGTTCAGCATGGCTGGGAAGGCCTCAGGAAACTTGGCAGACAGGGAAGCAAACACATCCTTCTTACATGGCAGCAGCAAGGACAAGTGCTGAGCAAAAGGGGGAAAAGCCCCTTATAAAAACATCAGATCTCGGCTAGGTGCAGTGGCTCACGCCTGTAATTCTAGCACTTTGGGAGGCTGAGGTGGGTGGATCACCAGGTCAGGAGTTCAAGACCTGCCTGGCCAACATAGTGAAACCCCATCTCTACTAAAAATACAAAAAATTAGCCAGGTATGGTGATAGGTGTCTCTACTCCTCGCTACTTGGGAGGCTGAGGCAGGAAAATCACTGGAACCCAGGAGTTGGAGGTTGCAGTGAACCAAGATCGAGCCATTGTACTCCAGCCTGGGCGACAGTGCAAGACTCTGTCTCAAATTAATTAATTAATTAATTAAATAAAATTCTATAGGCAAGCAAATCATGAATGAACTCCCATTCACAATTGCTACAAAGAGAATAAAATACCTAGGAATACAGCTAACAAGAGAAGTGAGGGTCCTCTTCAAGGAACACTACAAACCACTGCTCCAAGAAATCAGAGAGGACACAAACATATGGAAAAACATTCCATGCTCATGGATAAAGAATCAATATTGTGAAAATGGCCATACCGCCCAAAGTAATTTATAGATTCAGTGCTATTCTCATCAAACTACCACTGATATTCTTCACAGAATTAGAAAAGAAACTACTTTAAAATTTAGATGGAACCACAAAAGAGCCCAATAGGCAAGACAATCCTAAGCCAAAAGAACAAAGCTGGAGGCATCATGGTACCTGACTTCAAACTATACTACAAGAGTACAGTAACCAAAAACAGCATGATACTGGTACAAAAACAGACACACAGACCAATGAAACAGAATAGAGAATTCAGAAATAAGACCACACACCTACAACCATCTGATCTTCGACACATGTGACAAAAACAAGCAACAGGGAAAGGAATCCCTATTTAATAAATGGTGCTGGGAGAACTGGCTACCCATATACAGAAAATTGAAACTGGACCCCATCCTTACACCTTATACAAAAATTAACTCAAGATGGATTAAAGAATTAAACATAAAACCCAAAACTATAAAAATCCTAGAAGAAAATCTAGGCAATGCCATTCAGGATATAGGCACAGGCAAAAATTTCTTGACAAAAGTGTCAAAAGCAATTGCAACAAAAGCAAAAATTGACAAATGGGATCTAATTAAACTAAAGAGCTTCTGCACTGCAAAAGAAACTATAATCAGAGCGAACAGACAACCTACAGAATGGGAGAAAAGTTTTGCAATCTATCCATCTGACAAAGGTCTAATATCCAGAATCTACAAGGAGCTTAAACAAATTTACAAGAAAAAAATGAAGAACTCCATTAAAAAGTGGTCAAAGGACCTGAACAGACACTCCTCAAAAGAATACATTTATATGGCCAACAAACAAATTTTAAAAAGTTCGACATCACTGATCACTGGAGAAATGCAGATCAAAACCACAATGAGATACCATCTCATGCCAGTCAGAATGCTGATTATTAAAAAGTCAAGAAACAATAGATGCTGGCAAGGATACAGAGGGATAGAAATGCTTTTAAACTGTTGGTGGGAATGTAAAATAGTTAAACCATTGTGGAAGATAGTGTGGAGATTCCTCAAAGATCTAGAAGCAGAAATACCATTTGACCCAGCAATCCCATTACTGGGTATATACCCAAAGGAATATAAATCATTCTATCATAAAGACACATGCATGCCTATGTTCATTGCAACACTCTTCACAATAGCAAAGGCATGGAATCAACCTAAATGTCCATCAATGGTAGACTGGATAAAGAAAATGTGGTACATATACACCATGGAATACTATGTAGCCATAAAAAAGAACAAGATCATGTCCTTTGCAGGGACATGGATGGAGATAGAAGCCGTTGTCCTCAGCAAACTAACACAGGAATAAAAAATGAAACACCACATGTTCTCACTTACAAGTGGGAGCTGAACAATGAGAACACATGGACACATGGAGAGGAACAAAACACACAGAGGCCTGTCGAGGAGCGGGGTGCAGGGGGAGAGAGAACATCAGGAAGAATAGCTAATGGATGCTGGGTTTAATACCTAGGTGATGGGTTGATCTGTGCAGCAAACCACCATAGCACACATTTACCTATGTAACAAGCCTGCAAATCCTGCACAGGTACCCTGGAACTTAAAAGTTGAAGGAAAAAAATTTCTATAGACATGCCATACATACATATATGGAGAGAATGTCTCAATGTAATTTTAAGCTATTTAAATCTATTTTAAATTGCTTCTTTTAGATCTGATGTGAAATGAAAATCATATTCACCACACTGACTTAAGATATATTCACTTTGGCTGCCAAGTAATTTTTAGATTTAAAAAATTAAGAAGCTTCAGATGGAAATATTTAGCAGATTGACAAAAATTATTCTGTAAATTGGTGTCAGTGTGTGCACCAATTAACTAGGAAGTACTTTTACTGTCCTAACCCTAACTCTTTAATCATCAGAGACCTGAACTCCTTTCATTTTTCCTCCTCTTCAGATTTACTTGATACCTTATCTTTCTAACTGAACTTCAGGCCCACTTCCATCAAGGACAAGCACACATCCTCTGAAATCATTCATGGTCACTTTGAGCAATGAAGGATCACATCAGAAGATCAGAGTATGAACCTAGCCATGAATATAATCTTCTCATATCCTGGTATCTCAATGGCAGCATATGTTTGCAAGGCAATCCATGGTTGTGGAAACACTTTCATGGATACATTCAATTTAGTGGAGCCAGGATCTGGGTTGAAAGCAGCCCTCTTCAGAAAGTCAGTATCTTCTCCATGGAAGATCCCTGCTCTGAGCCTACACAGAAATGGTCCAGGTATCCTAATGGAATAGATTCAGCTGCTCTGACTCTGAAAATAAGATGAGGCCAGGGACAGTGGATCAACCTTGTAATTGCAACATTTTGGGAGGCTGAGATGATAGGATCACTTGAAGCCAGGAGTTTAAGACCAGCCTGAGCAACATAGTGAGATCCCACCTCTTCAAAAAAAAAAAAAAATTATCCAGGCATAGCTGTGCATGGCTGTGGTCCCAGTTGCTCAGAAGGCTGAGGTGGGAGGGTCACTTGAGCCTAGGAGGTGGAGGCTGCAGTGAGCCATGATTGCACCACTACACTCCAGCCTGAGTGACAGAGCAAGAGCCTGTCTCAAAAAAAAGAAAAGATAAAAAAAGAAAAGAAAAGAAAAAAAGAGTATGGGAGTGTCCACACAGATAATAAGACTGGAGGAATGCGTAATGGCAACTCTAACCACAGATACCTTATCCATTGGTCTGACAATTTGTTGATATTCTCACCTTAAGGATTTCTTTGGGTTAGGGATTGAAGATCCCAGAAAATATGCAAACAATTTTTGGTGAAGTTAATATTGTAAGACATTATTAAGTATCAGTTCCTTAGAACAAATTAGTTTTTTATGTTTGTTACTCAGTCAACTGTTAAAATTTGCATGAATAAAGAGAAAATCATGAGGGTCAACAGGGAATATAAGATGTGATGGATTGTTCTGCTATTCTTGTAAGAACAATGGCATTCATGCAGGTATTGCAGTGAGCTTGGAGATATGCTTCATTGTCCATTGATTCATTGGGCTGAAACAAGAAGTTCCATGAAGCAACGTTAAAGGGGTAGGTTTAGGATGTCAACTGCCTTTGTCTGTCTTGGGCGAGTTGAAGGCCCATGAACTAGTAATTTGAAGGAAAAATGCCATTATAGAAAGGGTGTCCAACTCTTGGCTGCCTGAAGGATAGCTCCCACTGTCATACAAGGGTGAGATGTTAGGTACTAGGCCTGGCAGTATGGGGTTTGGGAGTATCTTTCATTAATGAAAAGCCTTCAGTGGCTTCCTTCCAACACTGCGTGACATTTGAGCTCCACAACCAGCCATAAATGCCCTTCCTTAATGGGTACTTGCTGACTTCTCTAGCCTCAGTTCTCAGGGATTAAACTTTTTGCTTCAGCAATGCAGATCTATAATTTCTTTACTACCCCTTCTCTTTTCCTCTCTTCTGCTTGTCTAATCTCAGTTCATCCTTTAATACTTAATTTGGACATCACTTCCTTCAATGAAGCCGTTCCTTACTCTCAAGAGCCCCTTCTTCTTCCTTCTATAATTCCTGATGTCTATCTTATATTATTATACCTATGGCATAAGTTAGGTGTCTGCCTCTCCCGTTAGTCTACAAAGTCTCTATGGAAAGGGACTATGATGTATTCAACTTTGTGCCTGAGAGCCTAGGGTAATAAACAGATGATTGGATGGATGGATGGATGGATGGATGGATGCATGGAAGGAAGGAAGGAAAGATTGCAGGGCTGAATTCTGGACCTTTTTGGAGACTATTGCATTATCATCCATAACTTGGTTTGACTAAGGCATGAAAATTGGGGACAGGGTGGGCTATGAATAATTTGTATTAACATTTTAAATGTCCCTAAATTACTACAGTTGAACCTTAGTTGGAGTTTCTACAGGCATTTTTTTTTTTTTTTGGCTTAAAAATTTACTGATCCCAGGAAGCCTTTTTGGATTAACTGTCTATTTCCTTTTGTGTTTTTATTCCCACAATGATTATTTAAATAAGTGATATACTTTGCACTTTTTAATATGCTGCTTGCTGATTATCTTCCAGTTATATTTTTGGTTTTACCCCACTATAAATTAAGTCTCTGGAATTTTCCTTCTAATATTTTGGTCTCCTGTCATGGAGCCTGCAATGTAGTAAATACCAACCTGACTGCTAAAGCCAGTCTACCAGGCATCACAGCCTAGTTCTACTTCTTTACATGGCCCTTGGCAAGTCACTTAACCACTAGTTCCTCGTTTTTTTAATATATAAAATGGGAATAACACTGGTTCTTATCTCAGAATGTTTGTATAAGAAATAAATGAGAGCATGAATGTTATAACACATTTAGATCAGTGCCTAGCATATAGTAAACTCTCGATTAAGTCTTTTCAGTATTGCCTTCCCATAATACCCATTGGTAATGCCTTATAAATGTTCACTATTTTATACTTCACAAAGTGATTTCACATTTAATAACAACAATGGATACTTAGTATGCATCAGTCACTGTGCTGGGCACTGGACACACTGTTGAGTAGGACTAGCAACACCTATCCTCACAAAGGCTTACAGAAACCTGCTGTGTTTGGGATTTTATACTTCACAGGTATACAGGTGTAATGAAGCTTCCCCGTTTAAGGACAAAAAATGAGATGCCTCAGCAGATTAATTTACTTGACCATAGTCATGTAAGCTAAGATGAAATAGAATCCAATCTTATACTCTCATTGCAAGTTCAGTTTATTTCTATTACATCATAACTTTAAATAAGATGACTGTATTAAGTATGGTGGGCTGAACACTAGAACACTTCCTTTTGGAAGCATACTAAAGTTATAGTAAAGGATTTTATAAATGTATAAGGAAAAAGGAAGATAGAGAGAAACAATAGTCTATAAGCAATGACAAAATTTTGGAAAATGAAAAACAAAAGCACCAGTAGTAACTGATCAAATAGAAAGCTGAGCCCTAAGCATGTAGGGGGAAAGCCAAGAAAAAGGGAAGCCAAGTCAAGCCACAGGTCAGATTCTTAGAAAGACTTAGAAATTATAGGTTGTTTTTTTGAGGGGGATGTAAAGGGTGCGGATGGTCTGGAAGGCTGAAAAAAAGAAGATTATAAATTTGTATAAGGAGCTTAGAATTGCAGATTCTCTACTCATCTACTCATCCTCATCTACTCATTCTCCCACTCTGGAAAATGATAGAGATTTCCTCTAAAGAGAGGTTAGAGTAGAGGAACTCAGGATTTGGGGGTACCCCACTTACCTCAGGGCAAAGGCAAAGCCCTACACTGAATCATAAAGAAATGAAGTAAAAGCCCACAAGTTGAACAGTACAACCTACTGCAAACCCGATACCCAAAGTGCAGACAGTCACACTTACACCCCCATTCAACCTAAGTTGAATTTAATTATGTGGCTCCAATTTAATTATGAGTTGACAGACAAATAGCATTTCAAGAATGAGAAGAAAAATAAGAGATAAAAAGAAAAAATAACTCATGGGAGAAATTTTTGGCAAACGATATATTTGATAAGGGGTCAATATCTAAAATATATAAGGAACTTCTATAGCTAAATAGGAAACACAAAACAAAAAACCAAATAACCTGATATAAAAATGGGCAAAGGACTTGAGTAGGATTTGAATTTCTCCACAGAAGATACACAAATGGCCAAGTGTATGAATAGATACTTAACATCAGTAATCATCAGGGAAATACAAATGAAAACGACAATGAGAAACCACCTCACATGTGTTAGGATGGCTATTACGAAAAGAAAAAGAAAGAAAGAAAGAAAGAAAAAAGGAAGGACGGAAGGAGGGAAGGAAGGAGGGAAAGAAGGGAGGGAGGGAGGAGAGAGAGAGAAAGAGAAAGAGAAAGAAAGAGAAGAAAAGAAAGAAAGAAAGAAAGAGAAAGAAAGAAAGAAAAAGAAAAGAAAGAGTTGGCAAGGATGTAGAGAAATTAGAACCTTTATGTACTGCTAGTGTAAATGTAAAATGCTGCTGCCACTATGAAAAGCAGTATGAAAGTTTCTCCAAGCATTCAAAAATTAAAATCAAATATAGGACTAGTATATAATCCAGCATCTCACTTCTGGTTATTTATCCAAAAGAATTGAAATTAGAATCTCAAAGAGATATTTTCACTCCCATGTTCTTTGCAGCATTATTTATAATAGCTGAGCTGTGGAAACAAGCTTAATGTCCATCATTTGATAAAAGGATAAAGAAGACGTAATAAATATTTACACCATATCCATATATCTGTGAATCTTATTGTCAGAAAAAAAGGAAAATTCTGGCCAGGCATAGTGGCTTACGCCTGTAATCCCAGCGTTTTGCGGGGCCGAGGTGGGCTGATCACCTGAGGTTGGGAGTTTGAGACCAGCCTGACCAACACGGAGAAATCCTGTCTCTACTAAAAAAATACAAAATTAGCCGGGCATGGTGGTGCATGCCTGTAATCCTAGCTACTTGGGAGGCTGAGGCAGGAGACTCGCTTGAACCTGGGAGGCAGAGGTTGCGGTGAGCTGGGATCACGCCATTGCACTCCAGCCTGGGCAACAAGAGGGAAACTTCTAAAAAAAACAAAAATTCTGTCATAAGTGACCACATGGATGAACCTGAGGACATTATGTTAAATGAAATAAGCCAGTCACAGAGAGACAAATACTGCATGATTCTACTCATATGAGGTATCTAAAATAGTCAAATTCAAAGAAGCAGTGAGTAGAATGGCGGTTGCCAGGGGCTGAGGGGAGAGGGAATGGAGAGTGGATATTCAAGGGGTATAAACTTTCAGTTATACAAGATGAATAAGTTGTAGTGATCTGCTGTACAACAGTGTGCCTATAGATAATAATACTTTATTATCCACTTTAAAAAAGTCATTAAGAGGGCAAATCTCATGTTAATTATTCTCACAACAATAAAGAGAAGGAAGGAAGAAAGAAGAGACAGGAAGAAAAAGAAAGAAAAGGGCAAAGAAGGAAGGGAAACTCATAAGAAATGGGGAAGCCGAGGCGGGCGAATCACGAGGTCAGGAGATCGAGACCATCCTGGCTAACACGGTGAAACACCGTCTCTACTGAAAATACACAAAATTAGCCAGGTGTAGTGGCGGGTGCCTGTAATCCCAGCTACTAGGGAGGCTGAGGCTGGAGAATAGCGTGAACCCAGGAGGCGGAGCTTGCAGTGAGCCGAGATCGCGCCACTGCACTCCAGCCTGGGCGACAGAGCGAAACTCTGTCTCAAAAAAAAAAAAAAAAAAAAAAGAAAGAAAGAAAGAAAGAAAAAAAAAGAAGTAGAGACATTGCTGGCTGGCAGAAAATGAACTTTGAAAACCTAAAATTAATTTATTTAAGTAGCCAAGATTTTATTGTCATAAAAACAGAGTGCCATAATAAGGAAACATTGAGAGAAAGAGAAATATCGTGGAGAATTAAACATAGCAGAAATTTACAAAAAAGTCAATACATAGGTTGGAAGATAAAGTTAAGGAAATATCTCTAAAATGAGATTAGATTAAAGAATCATCAGAAGATCCAGGAATTGAAGACCAGGAAAGTGTGGGGGTGGGGCATGGTGGAAGTGTGAAGATTATCAAAGAAATGTTATAAGAAAACTTTCAGAACTGAAGACTAAGCCTGAAACTGAAAGGTCTACTAAGGGCCCTTTATTATAAATGAAAAATTACTCACATCAAAGCATATCATTAGAGAATTTCAGAACACTGTCAAGACATTCTCATTGCTTCTTCAGATAGGAAAACAAACCAAAACCAGGTCACAAACGACTTGAAATCAGAATGGTACTGAATTTATCAACAACAAAGCTAGACTACAGAAGATAATAGAGAAACGCCTTTTAAATACCGAGTAAAATGTAAATTCTAACCCTTACTTCAGGGCCCATATAAATGACCACTCAATTATGGGAATATAAAAAGATTTTCATTTATAGGCAGCCTTAAAATGTTTAACCCCCTTATGCCCTTCTTAGAAAGTTGCTAAAGGATGTTTTCCATGTTTTTAAAAAGGGAAATATGCAAAAAAATAAGGAAGGATAGGGATTTAGAATCCAAGAGGCAAGAGTTAAATAGAAAAAAAGGCATTTTTTAGAATAATGATGAAGAGAAGGCCCCCAAATAACCAGTTGTTTCACAGTCTATTGAACAAGCAGTGCAGCTAGGAGCAAGAGAATGGAAGCCTTCAGAGGGGCTGTCTTTAAGAAAAAATAAAAATAATGCATACAGTTTGTGATAAACCTGACTATAATGAGAGGAATCTTACAGATCTGGTAGAGAATTTGGAAGTGAAAGGACACCAAAAACTAAGCAAATCATCATAAAAGCAATGATTAATCTCATTGAAATAGAAAAGCTAGATGAGAAATATAATGCAATGACACCACTGCCAGCGGCCCAGCTGTGATGTCTATTAATATAAACATAACAACGTGAGTCCTGAATATTGATATAACCAAAATTTATGATGTCAATGTATTTGGAATAAATCTGTAAGTGTGCAAAGGGGACATGGAGCAAGAGGTCTAAATCCCTATTTTATATTGTAGGAAATCAAGTGTCTAAAATTGGAAAATCAAGAAATGGCAGTATAAGTATTCATCTAGCAAGATGAAGATAAATAACAGAAGAAACAGCTAAAAGAATGGAATGTTTACATATAGGAGTAGAAATCAGAACTGGGGAAATGTGGAGCTGCTGTTTTTCATTATAACCCTCGTAGTACTGTTTTAATCTTTAGGCTACGTATATGTATTATTTCAATACAAAATTAAACATTAGTTACACCTTACGAAACAAGTTAAGTATATAAGAACTTAATGTTAGAGAGTTTTAAGATGTTTTGAAGCAAACTTTTTTTCTTTTATATCAATTTGGACATGATCATGTAGAAACCTAAATCTAATTACATATTTGAGAATAATACAATTTTCTTCCTTTCATTTTTGAGAGAAATCATAGCTCATGATCCTTTATCCCTTGCCTGTTGGGGTGTTTCTGATGGTTCTAGTGAATACTCAGCTTGGGAACTAGAACTTCAAAGCTTTCCTCTTGGCAGGTGTTAGGAGGCTAATCACTAGAATAGGGCCAGAATGTTCTGAGCTAACCCCAAGCTCTCCCCCAGCATTTAGCATTCGTTGATGCCACCATCACTCCAAAAATGACTGTAACCATGAGATTCCACTAACTCAGGGAAAAACTGAGGAGCACTTGGAATGTTTTAATTAGGTTTATTGATTAGAGACAATAAAACTTCTACCTCTTCCATTAGCACACTTCCTCAGAGAATACCTCATGAAAGGCTATTATGAAAGAAAAGCAATTTCTTACATTTCCTATTTCATATATTCCTAGAAATCTTGGGGAGGCAGGGATATAATATGCCCAGAAATGGCAATAATCTATCAAACTGATTTTCAGGAAAATGAGGAGAAAAGTACATTGACTCTGGTACATATTTATGTATAAACTAAGAGGATATTGTCATAATATGGAGAGGTAGAGAGACAGAAAGACATGCAGGGACACTGAAGGAAAAAAAAGAGGAGAAGTGTATTAGCCTGTTGTCTCACTGCTATAAAGAAATATCTGAGATTGAGTAATTTATAAAGAAAAGAGGTTTAATTGGCTCAGGTTCCACAGGCTGTACAGGGAGCATGATGCTGGCATCTGCTCAGCTTCTGGGGAGGCCTCAGGAAACTTTATAACCATGGTGGAAGGCAAAGGGGACATTAGGCTGGAGTAGGAGGAAGGTGCCACATGCTTTTAAACAATCAGATCTCATGAGAACTCCATCACAAGAACAGCACCAAAGGGGGAAATCTGCCCCCACAATCCAATCACCTCCCACCAGACCCTACCTCCCACACTGGGAATTATAATTCCATATGAGATTTGGACAAAATCCAAAGGTTCCCCCCTTTTCCAAAGGGCGGAAAGGTTATAGAGAGGTAAGAAAGAAATAGCAGGATTAAGGAAGGAAAAGAGAAGGCAAAGAATGGGAGAGATACAGGGTGAAATCATGTAGCATATATGGCCATGTCCCCAGCCTCTCATGTTACCCGACAACCCAACAGCTTTCTCTGACCTGGCCCATTTGTCTGCACCTAGTAGACCAGGGTATTCCAACTCTACCTCACACTCTAATCTCTTCACACATGGCCAGAACATTTCTTTCATATCTTCTACTTGGCCTGGGACCATAGGACCCAGATGCCAAGGGCAATAGGCTCCAGCTTCATCTGCTTTTTGATATGTTGTTCTAGCCTTCCTTCTGTTGTCACTCTAGGGGAAAAGAGGGAGAATATACAGCAAGCCCTATTCATTCTGGAATTGCTCCATGTGCCTGATGAAAATCCTTGCTCTATCTGCAGTCAGGGATGCCATAATCATAAATACAGCAGAGGTTGTTAAGCTAAAAACTAGTTCACAACAAGCAAACTGATCTATACCCCAGAACCCTATAAAAGGTCAGGGGGTGAGCCTTTATCCATGCATTGCACCACAACCACACCCACCCACGCTTATACTCACATTCCTCTCACCCTTGTGGGCCTTGTGGGTGAGAGGTGAAAGGGATCTGAGTATAAGTGTGGGGGGGTGTGGTGTAGTGCAGTGCAGTGCATGGATGTGTGTTTGTGTGTGCTTGTATGTGTTTCCCTTACCTCTGAGAGGTATCCTAATGTCTGATGGTCCTTGACTGTGAGTTCATGTATAAGGGAGAGGCTCTAAAAAGCCAGTTGGGAGCTCTCTCTGCATGGGCACAGCTTGGCAGCCAGTGGGCCTCACAAGGTGATCAGACTAGGACACAAATGCATTTTTGTGAGATGAGATCAAATGTCCCCCAAAGATAGCTATGTCCTAATCTCCAGAATCTGTGACTGTATCAGGTTACATGGCAATAAGAAATTAAGGTTATAGATGGAACTAAGGTTGCTAATCAGTTGACCTTAAAATAGAGAGATTTTCCTGGATTATCTGGGCTGCCCAGTATTATCACAAGGGTACCTAAAAGTGGAAGAGGCCATTAGAAGAGAGAATCAGACAGATGGCAGTGTGGAAAAGACTTGGTCTGATGTTGTTGACTTTGAAGATGGAAGAAGAGAGCCACAAATCAAGGAATGTGGGAAGCCTCTAGAAGCTGGAAAAGACAAGTAAACATGCTTCTCCAGATCCCCTAGAATGCCAACACCTTGCTTTTAGTCTAATGAGGCCCATTTTGGACGTTTGAACTGCATAAGTGTAAGATAATTTGTGTTGGTCTAAGCTGCCAAGTTTGTGGGAATTTGTTGCAGCAGCAGCAGCAAGAAACTAATACACCCCAATGATGATGTGTATAGGCCTTTTCTTTTGCCCAGAAGTTTCTCCAGAAGAAAGCACATGTAATCCTGGCTTCTCAAAATCTGGGAACCAAGCAGGAGAAAAAGATAAGGGTTTTACCATACCATCCACTGATTTTCTGTAAGTCCATGTTTCGTGTGGCACTGCATCTCTTTCCAGCTCCCAGGATGGTGGCAGTTAATCTTGTTTTCAGTTCCGTCTTACACTCTTTTCTTCAAACATACCTCCTTTCTCCAATTTCTGAGCCTTTATAGGGTTCTGTGGTATAAATCAGTTTGCTTGTTGCTGGCTTTCTTCACCCCCTCACTACATTGTAAAGTTTTATTTGCTTCATTACATCAAATCAGTTCTCTTTCACGAGTCCACCATCTATCAGCTGAAATTTATTGACATTTCTATTTGCTGTCACCGTCCAATTGGGTTTAAAGATTATAACATTGTTACATTTCATATTTATTTTACTGGGACTTCAGAAAGGAGCAGAGACAAACAAGCCATTCAATTCATTATGTTGAACTGGGATTCTTATTATCTCTATTTTGTATTGTATAGATGAGAGAACTGAGACCATGAGTGGCTAAGCAATTTGTGAGATTTTAAATATAATTCTGGCTGACTCCCAAGTCCATGCTCACATGAATTTATAGCCTGAAGCCGTTAGCATATGAAAAGCATTTGGAGCTCAGCCTCCTAAATCGAACATTAGCAGCTCTGCGGTGTCCTGGTGAAAATGGGGCTCCACAAGAACATTTTGACTTGCTCAAAATGAATGTTATTAAATCATCAGGCACAGAAATTCCCTTGTATCTGAGAAGTGACTGCCTTCACTTCTCAGGAGGATATGAACTATACCTCCTAACTCCCCCCATCCCCTGTCACCTAGAAAGCTCCATGTGACTGGTTCTTGTCAGTGGAATATGAGCAGAAGTAAAGTGTGTTATTTCTAGGCCAAAGAGATCAAGAAGCAGATTGGCCTCTCCATTCTCTGCCTTCTCCCATCTGCCTATTGGAGGTTGATAAGCAACTGTCATGAACTAGAGGTGAACTTTTGTTGTTTTAATCCACTGGTCATTTTGAGCTAGTTTGTTCTAGCAGCTAGTATTAGCTTAACTCCCTCTGCTGTATTCATGATGCAAATCCAAAGCACTAGATTAGGGCAGCATTTATTCAGAGGCAGGAGGCCCTTTTGTTTCTCACAAAATCACCCTCTGCTAGGTAATTTGTACATCTAGCCAAAGATGGGATATTTTGCCATTTTCCAAATGTGCTGTGTACGTTAACGATGGCCTTATACTCATGGGGACTAAGCACGAGTTATTTCCCATGAAAGAGGAAATTCAGTAAATAGGAGCAAGAAGTCCACATTTAGTCTCTGCGCTTTGGATATATCATCAGTAGGTATGAGAAACTAGACAGTTTAGAATGGTCCAAGGACAGTGCTGAAGAAGTGACTTTGATAATTACAGAAGTCAACGGTGTTTGAAAAATAGTTTGAAATCTTGGCTCTGAGTGTGAGAATGTGGTTTTTCCCTCCTATAGTTTAAAAGCTAACTCTGCTAAAACCCAAGAGGGATACAAAATGAATCTGGTTACAAACCAAAAGCAAAATTGCCCAGCCTGATCTAATTCTTCCAGGAAAAGTGCAATGCAATGGGGAAATAAGGAATGGCTAGGCAGAAAATCCAATTAGCCTTTTGCAAACTGAGTTTGCTTACACTTTTTAAGTTAAAAATATTCTTTAACTTGCCCTTTTCCTTCTTATCCAAAACTATGGCCTGAAGGTTATGTGGCGAAAATACATTTTCATAAGCCCCTTTATTTCATTGTGAATTTATCTATTGGATACTGAGATCTTAGTCTGACATATCCAGGGTCTGTGTTCACTTGAGTCCAGGAATTCAAGACCAGCCTGGGCAACATAACAAAACCCAATCTATTCAAAATTACAAAAAAAATAGCCAGGTGTGATGGTGCGTACCTGTAGTCTCAGGTACCTAGGAGGCTGAGGTGGGAACATCACCTGAACCCGGGAGGTTGAGGCTACAGTGAGCTGTAATCAGGCCACTGCACTCTAGCCTGGGCAACAGAGCAAGACCCTGTCTTAAAACAAACAAACAAACAAACAACAAAAACAACAAAAAACATGCTTATGATGTCTGGAGGCACGAATAGGCAGCCAGTTTTTCTGAGCCCTGGGAAGTAAACCCACAGAAAGATGATGGATACAATATGGTTCAGAGGATGGAAGGGTTCCTGCTTAACATGGAATTTTCCTGCTACAGAGGCACAAACAGTTCTTCTTTGATTTAAAGCAGTAATTACTTCCCTGGCTTGCCCACATCAGGCTGTCAGCCTTTGAGTACTATTGCTGCTGTGTCACTGTCAAAATCAAATTACTAAAAAGGTCAGCATCATTAATATGTGGCTTGAAAGGAGTGAAAATGTCAGACAGAAAATCTATGAGCTTCTAGGGCCTTTCGTCAAAAACTTTGCTCTGGTTTATGTTACTCTTACTCTTACTTACTTCAAGGTGTAAACCATCTGTGGAAGCTTACAAGCCATATGATCATCTAACCTCCTTGTTCCTGGATAGAAAATACTCCCTGAGAATTCCCAGCCAGATGGAAACTCCTTGACATCAGAGACTATTCTTCTTTGGATCTCAGACAGCAGTTGCCTAAATACATTCACAAATACTTGAGTATACATTTGTGTATTTAAAACTTTACACACAGCTGGGCATATTGTGGGAAATAAGTGTCCACTGAAGAAGTTCTGGGACTTAAAAGCTTTAAAAAGCAGGCCAATAATTTCAGTCCCAATCCCTGCTGAACCACTGACACTTTGTATGACCTTAGAGCAGTCACTTAGAAATTACTAGCTTTTAAATTTTCTATAATGAAAATTGCTTTGTCTTTGATGTAACCAGAAAAAACAAACCTGTAATATATAATTGAATCATAATATTCAGAAATTTTTTCATATAATGAGACCCATTAACTATCAGTTTGATACCTGGTCTTAATTAGAAATTAAATTATTTCAGAACAATGATAAGTAATGGCTCTTAAAATTGCTAAGAACCCTAGTTATGTGTTAAAAGCACTGAATTTTCATTTCATCTAGTTTGATGCTGCTAGCATGAATCATGACTGGATAATCTGTGTTTGCTTATTTTCTTGCTTACTTGTTTGTTTTTTTTCATCTCTCTAGGCCTCCATTTCCTTATTTTAAAAGTTGATATCCAAGGTCTTTTGTAGCTTTAAAATTCTATGATTCCAAAGCAGATAGTATAAATGTAGCAGTGTGTGGTATATTCAACCACCAGCTTGTCAGAGTGAACAAAATCCCCACTATTTGAATCATTGCTTTAAGACTATGAGTTTCAGATTGGCTCCATGCTGCCATCTTTAAATATGTAGCACCAGATAAAAGCAAGCCATTACAATGTAAATTTTTTTGTCATTTGTTTATCAAGCAACTTAGCTATGGATTAGCAGACAGGGAACTCTTTAAGATTTGGGAACCAAGAATGGCCTATACTGGTGTGAGTATAATGTTTCAGAATATGTGTTGCCTGGGGAAGGAACGCCAATGACAAATTCCCCTTGCTTTACTACAATTTTGTCTAGCGTGGTCCTGGTTCTAAACTTACTTTGGAAACATAAAAAAAATGCATTAGTCAACATCAAAATTATTTATTTGCACTAGAAAAGAAAACAAGGATTAATATGTTGTGATAAAGAAACTTTACTAATTAGTCATTATTACTACTAGTAATTATATTACTACTGTAATTATTAATATATAATTAGATTATTACTAATATAATACAATTACTAGTAGTAATTATCTTAATTATATAGTATAATATGTAGTAATTAATAATTAATAATATAATTAATAATACTACTTAGTATTAGAAGCAGAGGAGAGAACAAAGTCATGAAACATTAGTAAAAGGAGTTCAAAGGCAGAGAATTCCACCTTCTCACTTTCATATACATTTACTAAGATGTTGGACTCTTTCCCAGAGATTTTGCGTTAGCCTATTTCTCAAGATCTATATGAAATAACATTTATTCCATAAAATCATTGATCTTCCCCAAAAGATATGCTGTCTTTCCTGCATTCAATTACACAAGCACTTATTGAAAACTTAATCTAAATCAAGCCGTGTGTTTGATGTTATAAGAACCTTATTCACTCCCCATCACTCCATTTCCTGAAACCTTCATGGCATTTTGCTTATACTGATACTTAACCTTTCGTTTATGTTTAAGACACGTATCATGCTCTAATCTGATTAGGGTGCACTTGTTTGCCGGCTTTATTGCAAGCCTAACGCTATTCTTGGGACATTATAGGTGTTCAATAAGCATTTGGAAAATGACAATTGAGGCAGTAATCACTTCCATTTGTAGACCATTAAGCACTGAGAATAAGTACTATTACCTCTAAAATTGTAATGTAATTGAACGAGAAAATACAAATTGATCTATAATAACTCAATTACATAGACCTTTGGGGATAATGTTTGTTGCATGTGCCTCTATTACCAATGCAAAGAAATAATTATACCTCTTTAAAACCATACTTAGGTTAAGTCAGGCAAAACAGCAATTCAGTCTCACCAACTGATCCACTAGCATTAGCTACAAAACTGCCCTTTGAATCGAATGTTCTTAAGACAGCTGAGGATCAGGGAGATACCAAAACAACATTGTAAATTTTCAGTCTTGCTCGTGCACAAAGAAAACTCTCTATAAATAACTCCCACAGATAAAATTCAAACTCTGCAAGCGCTGGGGAAAAGTCAGGGGATTATCTAAATTGACTTCCTGGGTGCAAATCTGAGGGAGATAGGAGATTTGAGATCAGCCCCACTGGTTGGGAATTTCCCTAAGCTATGACATATGAGTCCTGATTAGGTCTTGGGATGCTTCACTGAGGGAGGTTGCAATTTATTATGCTCTAGACACCAATAGTGGCTAATAGAGGAACAGGGAATCTGAGCACAGGTAGCAGTGTGGGAAGGGTGGGAAGGACCTTTACCAAGATGTAATTAAATGTAATTAAATAGCTGAGTATCCACTCTTAAAGCATTTTACCCTAGTTGCAAGCTAAAAGTTAGCCTGAAACATTTTCAGTGGATGCAGAGTAACAGCCTCTTCTTGCACTGGCATCACCTTGTGAGAACTGGGACCCATGGAACCAGGTGACAGGGGAACACGCAGTGGGTTGTATTACAGGAGAAGAACACTGAGTTTAGGGAATCTAAATCTTTTCTAATTGGTCACTAAGCTTTCCTGGTCTTTGCTCTGGAGTGAGACACTCTCTCCGCTTTCCAGGGTGTTTACTATACAAATGGACTAGAAGAGATCATCGGCAACAAAGTCCATGTCTCTGTTCACACAAAAGGCAGAAATGTGAGACTCATGGAGAAATCTCTCCCAACACATGGATCTTATCTTCTAAATGGCAAAGATAAATATATGATTGAATGAATCAATGCATACATGTGTGAAGTTAGATAGTAATTAATGATATAAAAAACAGTTTGGGCATGAAGATTGATAAGGAAAGCTGTTTTCAATAGGTTTGTCAGGGAAGCCTTTTAGGAGCAGGTAACAGTTGAGCAGAGATCTGAATAAACAGAGGAATACAGACATGTAAATATTTGCCCAAAGAGCATTATAGGCTTAAAGAACAACTCATGTTAAGGCCAAATGCAGGATAAGAATGTTTGATGTACAGTAAGAAACCCAGTGTGGATTGAGCAAAAGGGTGAGTAGGAGGCAATGAGGTTGGAGAGTGGGTTAGGAACCAGATCATGCCCTACGCCAAGATTGGCCCTATTATGCCAAGGGAAGAATCTTCATTAGATTCTAAGTTTGATAGCTTGCATTTTATAAATAAATAAATGAGCCTGGGCAGCTGACCCAGGATCTCGAGCTGGGCTAAAGTCGCTAAACAATGAGAGGCCCCAGGTTCCCCAAGAGAAGCACACAACTGGGACACGGTGAAGTAACATAATTGCTTTGTCATTCACCACTCTTTCTCTAGTTCTAGCTCTCCCACACCCTGTCTATTCCCCAGCTTCCATCTATCCATTTTTTTCTAACTTCTAGTTCATTCTCTTTATGCATTTCTTGTCTTGATAGCTCCTTGCTGCAATTCCCATTTCTCAAGTCTCCTGTCTTACTGCCCTTCCACCCCATCATCAGCACATGAAAGCCTCTTTTCTCTCTCCTTACCTTTGCACCTCCCTGTGATGATGGTCTCCCTCATTCTCAGAAGCCCCATGGTTGGTGCATCTCTCATCAAGGAGCCGTGAGAAAAGAGAATAGGCTTCCCTCCTTCACATGCTCAGGTAGGGGTTAAATGCCTTTTGCTTCTCAGGCTGAGGTCAGAACATGGTGCCCCATGGATATTGGGGGAAAGGAAGAAGCAGCTAAATTCCCAGCCACACCATGGTAGAAAGGACCTATTTTCCCCAGTCCCCATGGCAAGAGCCATGCCAGCACTTACAAACAGTGTCTGGCACATGGTAGGTGCTCTGCAAACGTTTGTGAATATAATGAATGTGCTATTATAATTATCATAGTTGTCTTGGAGTATATGGGATGAACACTTTCACCTTAATTAGGAAGTATCTCAAAGCTGTTTATTTTTTTATGGCCTCAAGGAGAAAAGTCATTTGTTTGATTTTGTTTTTTACAGGCAATGATTACCATAGCAGCATAGAACCCAGTTTCTGTGTTCTTACCACCAAACCGTAGAACTTGTGATAGACAAGATATAAACAGCATCATCTCAGATGACATTTCGAGACAAAAACAACAAAGTAGTGCATAGGGAGATCCAAAACAAATGGCAAGTCAGTTTACATCTCTAAAAGTTGGCTGCAGTAAATTCTCCTTTTTTCTGACTTCCATTACAATTTTAAACACGTCTTCCCTCCCATGCATTTCTTCCCACTATGTCACCACCTGCCATTAACCTGTCACTGGGACTGGCAGGCTGAGGTCAGTTATGCTCCTTTATCAAACAACCCTCGAGGTCCTTCTAGGTGCAAAGAATTGTGCTAGGTTCTGGCACTCAGACCTGCTGCACACCTGTAGAGAGCCAAAGGGTAGTGGAGGAACAAACTTGTACAGATAAGCATGGTCCAGGGTTGCAGGCCAGCGATGGGGACCCTCATGGGGTGCAAGGAATGCCCAGAGGATGGGGGATCAGTTGTCCATAAAGGTGAAGAGTAGAGCTGGGAAAAGAGCCAGAAAGGGCTTTATGGAGTGCGTGACACTTTAGTGAGCTGCATTCTGAAGGAGAGGTGTTTCCTAGGTGGAAAGGTGCAAAAGCAGAGATAGGCAAGACTCAGCTTCCTCAGGGAATTACAAGCAATTCAGTATGGCGGCAGTGAGGAGATGGGCCCAGAAAGAGATGAGGCTGTAGAATTAATCAGCTGGGAAGCTGGAAAGCACTTCTGCAGATGTTCATGGAAGAATTGTGTAATGCTACTGTCCTGGAAGAGCTTACCAAGTACATTGCTTGTCTTTATTTGGCTACACTGAACTTTAAAAGAAGGAGTTAACATCTCCATTGGAGGGAGGTACAGGTATTACATATGTAGATGTGTACATATGTGCACGAAAGCCCACCCATGGCTGCACCACACCCAAACATTATAGGAAGTCAGTAGTTGTTATTTCTTCAGAAAATAGAGTTCCCCCAAAAAGATTTTACATTTTTTAATAAAGTTTGCTGACGATTTTTTTCATTACAAAAGTTAACACACTTTTTTAGTTATAGAAAGGTAGAAAAAGAAGTTAAACCAAAATAGAACAGAGAGAAATAAACATGTTTATATTTCCCAAAGAAAGTTATTAATATTTTGATAATTTCCTTCTAGCCTTTTGTCCTATGCACAAGTTTAATTTATTTGTTAACCAAAGTATTAAGTCTGAATAGACTATAAAGAAGGAAATAGTTCAATGGGATTTTACTTCAAATACATATAGATAGTCATAAAGATCATTCAGCAATATTTATTAATTTTCTATTATGTGTCAGACACAGTGCTAAGTGCTGCAATGAACCAATAAACACAGTAGGCATAGTGACTACCCATGCAAATTCCCGTGGCAATGGGAAGGACAGGAAATAAAAGAGGTGTCATGGGGACAGGCAAAGGCTGGCAAAACTTTTGGCTCCCTCAGCAGAAACTCCCCAATACCACTCTGCCCCTTCCCTTCATAGTTATGAAGTCACTGAGTGCTGGCATTGGAAGGGCCTTTGAGCTCTCATAGTCCAAATAATAGTGTTTCTTGGTTGAAACAAATAGGACCTCTTTAAGCCTGGCTTTTTCTCCCCTAATTCCTGGAGCATTATTGCCTTCATTAAGCTACCCCTCCTCTGGTAGCCAGTGCTTCCCCCCTGCTACCTGCCCCCTGCCACTGAGGCAGCCCAAAGAACAGGAAACCGGAGGTGGCCCTGCCAGAGCTGTCAATAGCAGCAGGCATCTTCCTTCCTGCCACAGGGGTGATAAGACACAAGGCCAAGGGGAGGGAGCCCCTCTTGGCTGAACACTCCGTGTGTTGTCCTTTGTCTTAGAAAAACCTTCACTCTTCCTCCCCCACCAAAGTAGCCAGTCACCACCAGCATGGAAAACAAATAAATAAGCTAAGCAAGGTCACAGTTATTTCTGCTGTTGTGAGATCCAGCGTCACATGTAAAAAGAGTTGGTGGTTTCTAAACCCCCACTGCCCAACACAAATCATATTTCCCTCCTCAGGCAGTACGTCTCAAATTGCAGCTTTATAAAGGCATATCTTTGAGTCAAGGGACTTTAGTTTCTATATATCTCATGCCTAAATGAACTAAATATTCACCACCTAAAACACTCTTACACCATGATTAGTAATGGATCACATCATGGTAATGTACTCACACCAGATTCCGCTGCAGCCTGTTAAGCATCATTATGACACACTGGCTGGTCAGTGTTGGATAATTTAGGGATAGGCCCATGTTAAGGACCAGGTAGCCTTGGTTGTGTTATCACAGTGGAGCCTCAGAAGCCTGAGACAGCAAGAGGGCCAGGAAGTCTGAAGTGTTTGAGGAGAAATGTTCCAAAAGGAAACTTTCCTTACTTCATCTATTTTGCACCACACACATCCTGACACATCAAGGGTATTCTCACAGTAACTGGCAATTCTATGAACTTTAGAATCCATTCAGGCAATCACATGTCTCTGTCAGCTGTACTAAATGTCTTTGAAGCTGGGAAATTCCTTTGACTCTGGTTAAATATTACATAAAACATGCCTGCTTTGAATGGGCAAACCATAAACTGTACAATAAAGTGTGGGAGAAAGAAATTTGGACTTGGAGCCATAAGATATGAGTTTGAGTCCTTTCTAGTGGTCTGACCTTGAGTAATCACTGCTCTCTAGATTTTAATATCATTCATAATTGTGCTCTACTGTAATCTCTTATATAAAATATTTCCTGGCCTCTCTTTTCTACCAGGCCCTAGACAGAATTAAATATATATATATATATATATATGTGTGTGTGTGTATATATGTATGTGTATATATATATAAAACAGATATGTTTTATTTACATATTTAGAGCATACATTTATATATTTAAAGCACATTAAAATATATATACTTTATAATAAAAATATATACATTTACATATATTTAAAATATATAAATATATATACATTTTATAATATAAAGTTTATTTTATATTATGTGTATAATTAAAATGTATTTTAATATAAATTTTAAAAAATATATAAGCATATTGTATATAATTTTTCATCTCCCTCACTAAACTTGATTGCTGCAGGATTCATGTCTTTGATTCCATGGTATTACTCTGACTGAACTACAATACAAAGGGCATAATAAGCACTTCTCAGGCACTCTTAGGAGGCTTAAAGGTGATAGTACTCAAACAAGTATTTCATAAACTATAAGCCTCTGTGTGATTGTAAGATGTGGTCATTATTTGCATAGCAATATTATTTCTCAGTGTAGCACATTTCATAAAAATCCAGGAACTAAAGCAAAGAAAACAAGAAGCAGTCAACAGTGATTAACTCTGGGGGTGGGATTGGGAGGTAATAGGGAAGTTGAAGAACAGGGGAGGGGAGGGGAGGGGAGATGAGGACAGGAGATGTCATATTCTTAATTTGTATTAATTTTCAATATTAGAAATGTGGATAATTTTTATATTGATATGTCTTGGTATTTTTTCAAATTGGAAAAATAAATGCACACAATTCTAGGAAGCTACTGCAGTATTTACCTGGCGTGGGGTCCGTGGACATCTGTCAAATGTTAACTGAAACCAAAGTCTTACTGTACTATTTATTACATTATTACTGACAAGAATAACAGTACCTTTCTAGCTTTTATATTGCACTTTAAGCCTTCTGAGATGATGTTTATTATTTGCTTTATTCTTACAACAATCCTGATGTTATTAGGGTAATTATCAGTAACTGTATTTAATGAAAAGAAAAAGTAAAACCAGAGAAACTTCATAAGTTGCCCAAGATTCCAAACACAGTGGACAAGTCAAGACTAGAATTCAAGAGACCTGGTTAGAGCCATCCGCAGTGGGTGAAACTTTTGGAGCCCTAAGGATATGTGCAATAGTCTCCAAAGACATTTTCTGTGCCCTCTGTCCTCCGCAGAGACCTGGGATCCCAGCAAAGCTGTCACCTACAGATAGATGGCTTCTGATATCTTATTTACTGCCACTCATTGTATCAGTCACTGAGTTTCAATGCATTGCTGAAAAAACATTGACAACCTCCTGGCTTGAATCTGGACCCTGTGACTAAATGAGCTGCATGACTTTGAATAGTCACTTAACCTTTCTGAAAAGTCAGTATCCTTCCTTATCAAGTGGGAATGACACCACATGGCAGGCTCAGGGATGTTGTGAGCATCTAAGGAGATAATGTATGTGAAACTGCACTGTAAACTGTAAGACATTTTGTAAATGTCAGATATCTTATTTGCTTACAAGCTTCTGGAGGCTACTGTGCAAAGGCACAGATTCCCACAGCCACCAAGGAAAGGAAATCTAGGAGGAAAAAGATAAAATCACTCTTAAAAGGAGGAAAGAACTATTCCTACTATATGAGCCTCCTCGACCTGCAATGATAGAGTCCCAGTGTTCTTTAATGTTCTTTTACTTTTTCCTTGCTGTCCCCTTCTCTGCATATTATTCCAGCTGTGACAGTCATTTCATCAGTGAAATTATCAGAGCAAATAAATTTCACTCTCTGGGTCCTTTGACTGAAGCTCCACAATAGGATAAAAAGTATTCTCCCTCTGCCTCCCCCTCCCCCTCCCTCTCCCTCTCCTTTGCACGGTCTCCCTCTGATGCCGAGCGGAGACTGGATTGTACTGCCACCATCTCCACTCACTGCAACCTCCCTGCCTGATTCTCCTGCCTCAGCCTGCCGAGTGCCTGGGACTGCAGGCGCGCACCGCCACGCCTGACTGGTTTTCGTATTTTTTGGTGGAGATGGGGTTTCGCTGTGTTGGCCGGGCTGGTCTCCAGCTCCTGACCGCGAGTGATCTGCCAGCCTCGGCCTCCCGAGGTGCTGGGATTGCAGACGGAGTCTGGCTCACTCAGTGCTCAATGTTGCCTAGGCTGGAGTGCAGTGGCGTGATCTCGGCTCGCTACAACCTCCACCTCCCAGCCGCCTGCCTTGGCCTCCCAAAGTGCCGAGATTGCAGCCTCTGCCTGGCGGCCACCCCGTCTAGGAAGTGAGGAGGGTCTCTGCCCGGCCGCCCAGTCTGGGAAGTGAGGAGCGCCTCTTCCCGGCCGTCATCCAGTCTAGGAAGTGAGGAGCGTCTCTGCCCGGCCGCCCATCATCTGGGATGTGGGGAGCGCCTCTGCCCCGCCGCCCCATCTGAGATGTGAAGAGCGCCTCCGCCTGGCCGTGACCCCGTCTGGGAACTGAGGAGCCCCTCTGCCCGGCAGCTGCCCCGTCTGGGAAGTGAGGAGTGTCTCCTCCCGGCAGCCGCCCCGTCCGGGAGGTGGGGGGCAGCCCCCGCCCAGCCGGCCGCTCCATCTGGGAGGTGGGGGCCACCTCTGCCCAGCTGCCCTGTCTGGGAAGTGAGGAGCCCCTCTGCCCAGCCGCCACCCCGTCTGGGAGGTGTACCCAACAGCTCATTGAGAACGGGCCATGATGACGATGGCAGTTTTGTCGAATAGAAAAGGGGGAAATGTGGGAAAAAGAGGGAGAGATCGGATTGTTGCTGTGTCTGTGTGGAAAGAGGTAGACATGGGAGACTCCATTTTGTTCTGTACTAAGAAAAATTCTTCTGCCTTGGGATGCTGTTAATCTATAACCTTACCCCCAACCCTGTGCTCTCTGAAATATGTGCTGTGTCAACTAAGGGTTAAATGGATTAAGGGCGGTGCAAGATGTGCTTTGTTAAACAGATGCTTGAAGGCAGCATACTCGTTAAGAGTCATCACCACTCCCTAATCTCAAGTACCCAGGGACACAAACACTGAGGAAGGCGGCAGGGCCCTCTGCCTAGGAAAACCAGAGACCTTTGTTCACATGTTTATCTGCTGACCTTCCCTCCACTATTGTCCTATGACCCTGCCAAATCCCCCTCTCCGAGAAACACCCAAGAATGATCAGTAAATACTAAAAATAAAAAAATAAAAAATAAAAAAAAGTATTGTAAATGCCTCTATCCTCAGTTACTGAAAGGGAAGCATCAAAATATTCAACTTCCTATTAAGTTTGGTAGCATTTCTTTTTATTAATGAATATAGGGACCTAAAATCCTTCATCACAGTGTTGACTGAAAGTGTGGATTAGCTGGAATGTGGAATCTTGCTATGTATTTGATGGTGCTTCAAAATCTCTCTGATAATGGCTATTAAAAAAGTAAAAAAAAAAAAACATGCTGGCAAGGTTGCAGAGAAAAAGGAACGCTAATACACTTTTGATGGGAATGTAAATTAGTTCAACCATTGTGGAAAACAGTGTTACGATTCATCAAAGACCTAAAAACAGAACTATCATTTTACCCAGCAATCCCATTACTGGGTACATATCCAAGGAATATAAATCATTCTATCATAAAGACACATGTACATGTATGTTCATTGCAGCCCTCTTCACAATAGCATAGACATGGAATCAACCTAAATGCCCATCAGTGGTAGACTGGATAAAGAAAATGTGGTACATATACCCTATGGAATACTATGCAGCCATAAAAAAGAATGAGATTATGTTCTCTTCATAGCGTGGATGGAGCTGGAGGTCATTATCCTTAGCAAACAAATGCAGGAACAGAAAACTAAACACCACATGTTCTCATAAGTTAAATGATGAGAACACATGGACACATAGAGGGGAATGACACACACTGAGGCCTATTGGAGGATGGGAGGTGGGAGAAGGGAGAGGATCTGGAAAAATAACTAATGGGTGCTATGCTTAATACCTGGGTGATGAAATAACCTGTACCACAAATGTGCATGACACAAGTTTGCCTATGTAACAAACCTGCACATGCACCCCTGAGCTTAAAATACAAGTTAAATTGAAAAAAAAAGAAACACCGAAATATCTTTGATAGCCTATGCTGCCATTATACTATAGATCTGTAAGTAAAAGAAGAGGGAGAACATGTTTTATGGAAAGATATAATCCAGTGGTCAATGTAGGGAATATGACCAAAGAAAGAATCTATCACCAAAAAATGACAGACTGCAGAGAGTAACCAAACTAAACCCAGGTCTGAAGCAGGAATGGCTGGAGTAGGTGTGTGTTTAAGTCATTATACTCCTACAGAATGAAACCCACACCCTGAACACTGCTTCCTTCTCTTATAACTTGCAATAGCTTGTCTGTAGATAGAAGGTTTTGTTTCTCCCAATCTGATCCTTATTCTTACCATTTCATTTCCTTGTCTCTTTGTATTGCCTAAGACCTTCGGTACAATGAAGGTTAGAAATAATAATGGGCATCTCTGCTGTATTTCTGACTTTAAAAGAATAGATTCTAAGGCTGTAAGTATAGTATTCACTGTACACATTTGTTAGATTCTCTTAATCTAAGAAACTTCTTTTAGTTTGTTAAGCATTGTTTTAAACCACAAGGA
The DNA here is from genome assembly GCF_028858775.2 of Pan troglodytes. NCBI lineage: Eukaryota > Metazoa > Chordata > Mammalia > Primates > Hominidae > Pan > Pan troglodytes. The sequence continues at coordinate 80,269,218 of NC_072398.2, read as the reverse complement.
ATGTTGAATTTTTATCAAATGCGTTGTCTGGATCTATTGAGTTGCTTAACTGACTTTCTTCTTGAATCTGTTAATGTGATGGGGTACTTTATAGATTTCCTAATGTTAATATATCCCTGCATTTCTAAAATAAACCCTCCTTCACCATGATAAACTTTTTAAAAATAATAAATGGACAGGTTCAGTTTCCTTATATTTTATGAAATTTGCATTTATGTTTATAAATGAAGAGTTTTTCCTCAGGTCTCTTTCTACTATTCTTGTCTTGTTTGTCTGTCAAAGTTAGAATAGCTTTACGAATTGACTTGGGGAGTTTTTGCTTGCTTCCTTTCCTCTGGAAAAATGCTTATAAGATGAAAGGATGTGTTATATTCTCTACTGATAGGTAAAGTGTTCTAAGCATGTCTACTTAATCAAGCTTATAAACACGAATATTCAAATATTTATATCTTCACCAGTTTTTATTAGCTTCATCTACCAGTTTTTGATGGGAGGTAAAAAAAATCTCCCATTTCGATTTTGTATTTGTCAGTTTCTGTTTGTAGTATGTAATGATTATTATATTTTCCTGATGTACCTTTTTTGTTGTTGTTGTTTGTTTGTTTTTGTTTTTGTTTTTGTCATCTTTTTTGAGACAGAGTTTCACTCTTGTCACCCAGGCTGGAGTGCAGTGGCGTGATCTCAGCTCACTGCAACCTCTGCCTCCTGGGTTCAAGCAATTCTCCAGTCTCAGCCTCCTGAGTATCTGGAATTACAGGGGCCCACCACCACACCCAGCTAATTTTTTGTATTTTTAGTAGAGATGGGGTTTTGCTATGTTGGGCAGGCTGGTCTCGAACTCCTGACCTCAGGTGATCCGCCCGCCCTGGCCTCCCAAAATGCTGGGGTTATAGGCATGAGCCACCATGCCTGGCCCTGAACTGTTGTTTTAATCATTAAGAAATAACCCTTTTTACAACTATTGTGCCTTAAAAACTAGATTTGTCTGATATTAATATTGCAATAACAGCTTTCTTTTTTCCTACTATAGCTTTTTAAAACTTTTTTACTTGAAAATATTCTCTGCTCTTACTTTTTAGGTATTTAAATAACAGATCCATTTTCTTTCTTTCCTTTTCTTCATCCACTCTTTTGAATATATGTGTTTTATTTCTGTTCTTTAACATGGACACCTAACAAAGTCCAATTCTAATAAAGATCTCTTATTGACCAATAGAGGAAACTTGGTATGCTTTAAATCCAATCCCCTTCCATTTTCATGTTATTTTACATTAGTTTCACCTTGTTTTCAAGCTTCTCAAAACAGCCTTTTTGTTGTTTATACAATCAGCGTTACTTTTAGTATTTTTTTCAGTGAATATATGTGATTTATAAACTCAACCTTCCTTTATAGAAAAATAATTTTATTTCACCATACCTTTCAATGACACTTAACTGAACATTTTGTAAATATTCCATTTCATTCTGGCTTCTATTATTGCTAAAGTATGCTATTAGTCTTAGTAGTTATTTTTGTGGGTAATCAGTCTTTTTTTCTTGGAACCTGCACAATTTATTTTTTCTGATCTTTGTTGTCCTGCAGTTTCACTATGAAATTAATTCTCATTGGGATTACTTGCATAATTTTAATATGAGGACTTACATCTTTCTGGAGTTCTGAAAAATTCCAAGTCAGTATCTTTTTGAATATTGTGTCTTCTCATTTTTTCTAACAGATGTATATTAGATCTTCTTATTCTAACTTTCATATCTTTTAATCTCTTTATAGAACACCCCATTTCGATCACTCCTGCATTATAGGTGTTTTATTCCGCTCTACCTTCTACTAATTAAGCTGTCTTCAGCTGCATGTACTTTAGTTTAATTCATAATTTGCTATCTTAATTGAACTACATATTTGTTCATTTCTAGAGATGCCATTTTTCTGCTTTTTCTTTTCTTATACTATTTTCTTCTTGTCTTTGGATTTCTATGCCTTTTATAATGTTCTAACATGAATATTTTAAATACATTCATTTTCTCTTTTTTTTTTTTTTTTTTTTTTTTTTTTACTGAAGTGGTCATTTTCTTTTTCACATTGTTGTTAGTTTTCCTCAGAATTTTCTTGTGTTGCCTGTTGTAACTTTTAAAAGTTCATCTTTACTGCAGGTGGGTTTCACTGGGAATTTTGTTGTGCTGATTGACGGAAGTGCACTTATACAGTATTTTCATATTTGCCTCTGCCAGGGCCTCAGGGTTTCACCAAAGCTAGACCAGTTTTATGCTACTTTCTAAATCTGGGGTTCCTACACCTCATGGGTGGGGTATATTTAGACTCTACACCCATTCCTTATGTAATTTTAAGATTCTGAATTCTTACGGGTGTTACGGATAGCTAGTTCCTTGGGTCATTAATATGCGGAGGTTTTTTTAAATCATTTTTCTACGGATAGAATCTGCTTTCAAGAATTGTAGCAATATGTAAAAGACTCCATTACAGTTGCTTATCTCAAATGGCTTTAGATCTCATAGCCCATCCTCTGTGGGCATGAAAAACCCAATATTCGTACATTAAAAAGTATATCAAGGACCTGTTGTCCCATGAGCCACTGTGGCTTTAGGCTATCACCATTTTTGACTTTGAGAATATCTTTATTTCTAATACCTATGGAGTTCCTTTTTTGTTGAGCTTAGTAGCATATGTAACTTTTGTTGGCATAGTTTATCCAAATTTTCTATGTTTGGAGCATGAGGAAGTTCCTTTGATTGGATTTCCATTTTCAGGGTATAATCCATTTTCAAGATGTATCAACTTTGCAATAGGGACTAGAAAATGCTTTGGAAAGGCATTGCATTTATGATACTATTTGCATTTCTGATATCCAGAACCAGATGTTGATTTTAAAGCACATGACTAGACTTGTCAGATTTAGCAAGTAGAAATACAGGACACTCAGTCATATTAGGGTTTCAGATAACCAATGAATAAGCATGGCCCACGCAGTATTTGGCACATCCTTATACTAAAACATCATTCATTGTTTATCTGAAATTCAAATTTAACTAAGCATCCTGCATTTTATCTGGCAACCCTACATGTATCCACCTCTTCCAATTTGAACAATAATGGCCATTTGTGAAGAATCTCCCACATGTGTTCCATTTTTACAAGTGTCCTATTTTAAACAAGAAAGCTAAGCTCAGCTATATTTTTATATAGAATCTCTGTTCAAGGCACAGGCATATTTTTAATCAAATGGCTCGATCTGGCAATTGAAGTCCAAACATTATTTTTGTTTGATCTGCCCTTCTTTTGGATTTAATCAGCCATGTTTAAATAGACATTGGTAGAGTATAAGATTTTCAGACATTTGTTTAAGTCAGCTGATTTTAAAAGCAAGTGATTGAGCTCTCAGCACGTGTTAAGTTGGCAAGTTCGTCTTCCAGAGAAAGACATTTTCTTGTCTGTATTTTTCTGTTTGCTCTGTTGCCTGTAATGGTTACCTTAAATCACAGCTATGTTACTCACTGGGTGGAGAGCCCTGGACAAACATTTTCTCTCTCAACGGTTTGCTTCCCATCAGAAACCTATGGGTAATCATTTCCACCCACTTCAGGAACTGTTGTACTGTGAAGGAGTATAGGGAAGTAGAACAACATTGTGCATACAATAGATTGTTCTACACAACCACAATTGAAACAGCAAAAGTTTCCAAAACACAAAAAGCAGAACTGGGACATGTGCCACTAGACAAGGTGAATAGAATCTGTGCCCTCTTGAAGGATCCTGAAGTGGTCGTCTTTAGTCTGGAAATGGGATTTCTTTGTCAGGCTGTTCATTAACGTCTCCACCAAACAAATGCCTCCCCCATTTATCCCCCATCCCAGGCCTTCTCCCCTACGGAGAACTCTTCATTTCTTGCCTTCTCTTGTGCCTTTACCTTGTCACTGGCAAGCGCTTCTTCCTTTAAGCCCAAAGACAGAGGGATGCTGTTGTATTCACATAAACAAGGAAAACAGGGGCTTCCCTAGAGACTTTTCCATTTGTAGTGCATGTGTCATCGAGGTCCCTGGGGAATTGTTACCCATTACCAGGAACAAGTTAAATCTCTAGAAAGTGAGAGCAAAGTAAGAGGAAACCATGTACTACTTGCTTTTCTTTCCTCGATTCTCTTACTCTCAGGAACCAGAAAATATCAATACAAAACTTAATTATAAAATTGAATACAGCTCAGTTGAGAAACCGTGGTCCCAAGAGAAAAGCAGCAGAGCTGTAGAAGGGAGAAAAAAGAAAGAAGGAAAAAAGGCTTCTCTATGAAATTCCCTATTTTAGAAACTTGAATTCATTTGCATGAGAATTACCTTGCCTTATGTAGCAGATTTATCTTGAAAAGTTGTGAATAATGAAATCCTTAGAAAACTGACTTGTATCTCACTGACAACCATTGAAATTGAAGCACTGCAGGTTCATCATTTCTGTCTTCATTTGCAGTAGTTCCTGACACTTTGCATTTGTGCACCATAGTATTTAAAGTGAATCTCAATAAAATCAAGATTCCTTTTATAGTGAGATTACTCATCACTTCTGCCTTCCAACCTCCCAACATTTTCCACCCCCAGAGATAATTGTGCAAAGTGAGATGAGGGAACCTGGGACAAATTACTTAGGAACTGTGTGCCTCCAAGTCCCCCATGCACAGGAGAATAATAGTGCCTACCTGTAGATTAGGTCCTCCTGCGTATCTTCCCACAGCATGCCATAATTCCCTTTTCATCATATCCATCACTTTTGCGATGAGCACATTAGCATCTAAATCCGCTATGATCTATAAACTTCAGAAAAGGGGATGTGTCTCTCTCTCTCATCACTGTATCTCTTACAACTACCACAATGACTGCCAAGTAGTACTTAGTAATTAAGTGTACCTATTATTTGTATTATTGTCTAGCCCAGAGATGATAAATACAATTGATTCTCATTATTCATGGTAGTTGTGTTCTGCAAAGTTACTGCAGGCAATGAATTAGCAAATACTGACCCATTGATCCTAGAAGAAATACAAGGTTAAGTTCCTGTGAGCATCTGGTCATAACATTTTTGTCAACCAGTGAATACATAAGCTTGTTTTATGTGTGTTTCTCTTTAAAGACACCTTATTTAATATGTAGTATTGATTCATTAACACTGAACTTATGGCCACTCCTTATTTCTCAAATAATGTCCTCCACCCTTCTACTACAGGCCTCAGTATAAATTTGGGCTTTTGCATGAAATGTTTCCTTCTCCCTTACTAATCTTCCCATCATTTATTTATTAAACTCCTCTGTTTCCTTCAAGGCCCATACAAATCTCATATTTTCTTAGATGACTCCCCAGATTCACAGAGACAGAAATAATTCTTTCTCTCAGAAAATATGGTTTTTAGCAGTCATCACAGAGTAGTATCAAATTTATTTGGATGTGTAATTCATTCCAGTCAGCTTATAAAATCTTGAAGACAGAAACGAGGTATTTTTCACCTCTGAATATGCAATAGCTTCAGCATGGGTCTTTACATATATGTGATCTACAGTTGCTTTTAAAAAGTGAATTCAATTGATTTTCTCTTAGTCACTTCAGGGCAGAAAGTAGGCAATGTAAAGCAGAGATCTTCAAAATTGCACCCCACTTGACTATTCAACCAGCTTATCGCCTCTCAACAGAGCCAAGAATTCCAGGAAGCCTGGCCCTCTGACTTTGCCCCACCTCTGCCTAGAGGTCTCCCCACTCTCAGGACAGGAATAGAATTGTTGATATGTTCTGTAAACCAAGACCTGCCCTTGTAATATATAAAATCAAATATGAAGCCCTTTCCTTATTGAAAGGAAATTCCTGCTAAACTAGATCTCCCAGCTGCACATAATCCTTTCACTTTCAAGAGAATAAGCTCAGAGAATCAATGTTGGCCATTCGAAGCCTCTTTCCTCAAGCTTTCACTTGATGGGTGACAGCATGGCACCCCTGAGGCTTTTTGGTTAAGGAGCTCAGCCTTCTGACCATAGTGCTCCTGCCCTCCAGGATGCACCTGCCTGCAGGATAGAAGAGAACTTTCCCTGGAAGGCTTGAGCCAGAGTCCCTCTGGGGAGCTAATATGACCGTGATGGAACAGCAACAAAATGCCTCTTGATCCAAGCCATATTGCTTTGACCTATTGTAGGTATTTGAAATATTTGTATTCCTGGTCTGTTTTTTTCCTCACTTGGCAAGATGATGAGGAAGTGGAGTAAGTGGAGGAAATGGTGAAGGTGAATATGAACCAGATTAGAGGGAGATTATTCAAAGTGGTTGAATATATCACACAGAGATGCCTCTAGGTTAGTAAGAAATTATCTTCAAACACTTCATGTAAACACATGTAAGTGATGAGACTCTCAGATAAAGCAATCAAACCCTCCTGTGTAGCTTGTGGAATTAGTCTTACTGCTTTCTACGTAGGTTGCCCAAGCAACAGTGTAGAGAAAGATGTCAGCCTATAATTATGTGGTACTGGAAAGGACAGGTATCCTCTCTTCAGAGCAAAAGAAATCTAAACAATTCTTTCAAAATTCCTTAGCCTATTGCCTGACAAGCTCTACTTTTCCTAGACCCACTCATTCACCAGTGCTTGTGAATGGAAAAGTAAATTTTATTTCAAGGGACTGAATTCCAAGGAACTACATTCCCAGAACCATCAGAATTCAGAGCTAAAAGGGACTTGAGTCAAAATGTAGTCTAATTTAAAAATTAAATCTTTGTAAATGTCGAAGTTGAGTCTCAGAAAAGACAAGTGTGAGTTACCCAAAGGCACAGAGGCAAGGTTATTAGATATCCCAACATCCAAACCTGATGTTCTCCATGATGCCACTGCTGCACCAGGCTTGCGTGCTGGGTGTGCTGTTGGCTCAGCACTCCTCGTTCCATGCTCCCTGCTTCCCACCTTATGCTGCCTCTGTGTTCCAGAGGCTGGAAGCCTGAAATCCACATTTCTCAGAATCCCAGCCCGAGTTATGTTTCAACAATGTGAAGCAACGCAAGAACTCGAGAACAGAGAAAAAATAGAAACTATTAAGTTTTCTGCAGCAGCAATAGGCAGTTGTATGCATGGTGTGGACTTGCATACACTGTAGATGTGACACTGTCCAGAAGCTTGCAGGTATCCTTCTGCCACCAATCATACCCCTTGGTGTTGTAGCAGCTAAGAAGGTTAGTGAAGGCTTCCTAAAGTTCTTTAAACTTTCTGATTTCCAGAATGTCAGTGGTAGTATTCCTTGACCTTTGCTCCCTCAGCTCCAGTCTATAACTCCTTACATTACATCTCTTCCTGCTTAAAATATCCAGAATGGTTTCTCAGTCCTGACACTACCCCAACTGATACCACTTCTTCCCACAGAATTGTTTTATATTATAAATTTTACATGTGGCTTTCAAAGGTAACAAACAGAGTGCAGAAAATGTCTCAAGTAATGGTGAATAGATGGCGACAGCTTGTTGTAGAGATGGTAACACTAGAGTTGTTAAATATTTGTGTGCCATGGACCCCTTTGGCAGTCTGGAAAACCTACAGACCCTCTTCTCAAAATAACATTTTTAAATGCATAAAATAAAATATAATTTATTACAAAGAATAGCAATTATATTTAAATATAGCTTTCAAAATACTATAAATCAAATATCCATAGGAATACATATATATATTCTTTATTAACTCAAGAAACAAGATTGGACTGTGCAGCATATCTAATGACTAATTTCAATGGAGTGTGAAGCAAGCACAAAATTTTGATATACCTCTTCAGCAACTGTAATAAGTTCCAGTGGTGACAAAGTCATCATTAGACTTCTGATTTGTTGCCTACATTCATAAGTGAAAGAAATTATAAATCTGAGTTAGAAGTTAGCAAAAATAATGGTGTAGGTTTTTTTCCATCCAAGTTTGTGAACCCAAGGTTAAGAACTCTTTATCTAGATGTGTGGGAAATCCATTCTTATTCTCTAATGTACTTGAAAGAAATCTGGAGGCTGGGGTAGGCTTCAGAACCTCAGATACCAAAGTAGGGACATGCTTGCAATTCATAGGCTATAATGTGTATATGAAATATTCTTGGGGGAAAAAGACTACTCAGATACAGCAAATGCAATTTCTACAATTTGTCCAAAGTAGGGGCAGGTTGAGCAATATTGAGCAAAAAGCTATTTTTCAATGCCAATGTTGTTTGAGGTAAGTTAGACTTGAAAGAGATGGCACCTCTTTATTGAAAGGCTGGAGAAGCATGCCTCTTAATGCATCTCCCCCTCCCAAAGAGGGAAGAAATGAACTCCCATCTTCATTGTCTAGAGGACTCATTGTTAAGATCTTTAAAACATGTTGGAGGAAGAAGGGAAACATTATAAAATTATTCCTTATGCTTATTTTTGAAAGGGATTACCATGTTTGATATAAACATTAAACCTGACCTTCTCTCAACCCTAGAAAATTGTGACTACTGTGGGAACCCCAAAAGTAATGGAGAAAAACTTCAATTTCTCTCATGTGGTCTGAACAATACACTAGAAATTTGAGTTCCTTTGAACAACAGAAAATTGCTTGAATATTTAAGCATGCATTTGTTCTTGGGAAACAAAATGTTCAGCTCTAGTGGTTTCCACAGCAACTGCCTGGGCTAAAAATACAAAATTTGCCATAAGAAGAAAAAGTATGTACCAAGCAGGAACGGGAAGAGAAAATGGGAAATCTCCCAAAGGAAGATCATTGGCAGGAATCAGCCTGCAAAGACAAGGAAGGAGATGTGTCTCGTGGAAAGCCTTTTCCTGTGGGACAATGTGCGCTGGTAGAAACCTACAACCTCCCCACCCCAGTGCATTTCTTCTCCTCTCTCCCACTTCCCTACACTTCCTCCTTCTCACACTCCTGGAAAAAAATTACATCCACGCTGAGTACATCCCTCTGAGGATCATTCTGGTCAACAGTACAGATACACCTGGGGCGGGGTGGAGTCCCTGCCACAGCATCATCAATCTCTCTCTTATTGCTTCTGCCACTGATTGGGCCTGGCTGTCAGTTTCTCCTCCTAATAGGTAACTGTGGTTTACCCTCCTGCCCTAGGCAATATGGCTTCTTCACTGTCTCACACATACCCTGGTTGTTCCTGCCTCTAAGCTTTGGCTCATGTTTTCCCTTGGAAATATGTGCCTTCACCCTTCAGTATATTTAGTTCCTTATCTATGTCTGACTAGCTGTAAAGGATGCCTTCTTCCTGCAGCTTCCTGCAGTCTTGCCCTCACTGGTCTCTTTTCTCTTAAATGAATTTCAAACAGAGCTGGTACTATAGATTTTTGTGTGTGTGAATTTATGTAGTCTAGATTTCAGGCTCCTGGGAGCAAGGATCTTGCAATAAACTACAACTCTATTCCCTATGGTGCCCAGCACAGTGCCCAAAGCACACTTGTTGACAAAATCTGCTCCACCACTGTAAGAGAAGAATGGCAGGGCTGAATTAGGGGGAGCATCAAGATGCACCTACGATCACAATTTCTTGATTAAATTGTGCATGTCTCCCTCTGCACTGTAACTCTGAGTCAATGACAAAAGCCCTTCAAGCCTACACAAATGTTATTGCCACCCTTCTGCTTTTGTCTAAGGTGTGACATAGGAAGAAAACTGATTTAATAATAACATTATATTCCAGTACACTGGAGAATTCTACACTGTAGTAGAAAGATTAAAGATTTGGAACCAGAAGAGCAAGTTTTATTTTCCAGTCCCACCCTGTCTTCCCGTGGACAATAAGTAATGGACATGAACAAATGCCTGGATAACTATTTCCTCCCTTGTACAAAAGGGTTATATTGCTATCCTCTTCATATGGTTACTCTGAGGATCAAATTACATGAGAGGTGATATGTTAAAGAGCTTTGAAAAATACAGCCTTTTGTGCAAATTGTCGGTATCACAGTGAGTTAACTCTCTCCAACAAATGAAAACCATAATGTACTCCTCTGAACCTCCTAAACCTATTTTTATTCTTGTGTCCTTTATGTTCAGTCTAAATTTCCAAATTCTCTTAACCCTTGTTAAATTATCAGGGCTAACTTGCATGGTTAATTTTGTCACAGGCATTGTTCTAGGCAGCCATGGGTGATTTCTTTGCAACTCAACATTTGCCCCTCAAAAAAGAGTGTAATATGTAATATAATCATGTTTTATATTTCATAGCAACTCCCAGTATATAAAACACATTCACATTCATACCCAGTGAGGTAGAAACTCTCACTTGTACCATCCATTTCCTGCCTTTTTGGTTGAGGGGAGTAATACTCTAAGGAGGCTGGAGCTGGAAGGAATTGAATATACAAGGAGTGCCCTATGAAGACAGGGACTGTCATCTAGCCACCACTCCCACTTTCATCCCTTTCCCCCTCTTTGCCACTGAAGTCAAGGAATGTGTTTCCAGGATGCAGGATGAAGCTGCCTCCAAAAGGCTGCCCAAGAGCAAAGAGCCCCTGCTGTATCACAGATGCACATCATGCATATCATGTACATGTTCTCCAGTGACGAGAATTCCCACTCACTATGGACAAAACCTGAGAGATGGCCCACAATACAAAATACTGCGCTGGGAAGAAGGAAATGCTGCCTTGAGATTCAGTAGCTTCTTGGGGCTACTTGGCACTCCTGTTGCAAATCAGGCTCCTTGGGAAGACTCTTAACTTTTTCGGGCCACAGTGAACTTACATAGAGAGGCTTTTGTCCATATTATCCTTTCAGCCAAGGAAGACCACTATGCTTAGCACACTTGGCTCTTTCTTGTACCCGTAGAATATGCATAAGTATGTTTAATCAGCAGTGTCAAATAATTCATGTAAAACTTCCTACACAAGTGGCCTAAAATAGTGTAGGTTCTGTCTCCAAGAGTCTAATTTACACCTAGACCTTGAGGAGAATTTGAATTATATTTCTTAATTTTCTGTTATCTAACCCATTCTAATCTCAGAGTGCCCCCGCGATATTGAATGGCTCAGAAATGAGTCAGCTGAATTCAGGCATAGTAAAAAATTTTTTTTATTTGATAAGCATTTATTGAGGGCTTCCATATTCCAGAAACAGCTTTGTATTAGTGATAACACAGTATTCAGTGTGCAAATATAGGGAATGGTTGGTGAGGGTAGTGAGGGCTGTGAAGAGGGTGCTACCGTCAGAAATCAGCATTTAAGGGGGGGTCAATCAGTGCACAATTTTGTGGGTAAACCTTTGTGTTCTGGCTTGGGTTTGAAACTTAGCTTTGCTATTTTCTAGCCATATAATCTTGAGCAAATTGTATAACCTTTCTGAACCTCAATTTCCTCATCTGTAAAATGGGAATAATTATAGTACCTATCTCATAGGGTTGCTGTAGAAGGTAAAAGATGTAACAAGTGTCAAGCAGTTAGCTTAGTGTCTGGTGCCCAGAAAGAACTTATTAAATGAGGAAAAATAGATATTCATTGGGGCCTACTTATTTTGATTTTATCTAACTTATTTATAAACATGTATTTGCAATGTGACAGGCATTGGATTAAGCGCCAGGCATTAATTTATGAATAATTTAATGAGTAGCTAATTATGAATAATTCTGAGTAGCTTGGTATTTAGTGTAGTCAGTGGGGAGATTGTTACCTAAAAAGGCAACTGAAGTATAGAGCAGGAAGAGTTAAAATGGAGGTCTGTGCAGGTGTTATATGTGCAGTTCAGTCTGAGGCCACAGAGAAGTTTCCTGGAAAAGCTGATGTCTAAAATAAATTTTGAAGGAGCTAAGGAGCTATCTGAATGAAGATATGTGTGTGGTTAGGAATAGGGAGGAATATTCCAGACGGAGTACAACAAAAGCAAAGATGTAGAGGTACGAAAGATGCACTTCATTTTTGGTTACAGGGAAGCCTAGATTCAGGAAATAAGGGTGAAAATGTAGGTGAAGTTAGGTCATGAAGGCTTTATAGACTTGCACAAGGAGCCTGGGATTTATCTTATATACATATGAAAATTTTTAAAGTTAATAACACGTTAGATTTTCAATCTACAGGATGGACTCAAAGGGACAAGGTGACAAGACTGAAAGCACACTTTCAGGAACCACAGCAGGATAAATATACACACACACACAAACACACACACACACACATGCATCGTATTAAAACTAATGAAAACCAGAGATTAGAGAAAATATTAAAAGCCAGAGAATAAAAATATAATCCATTTTAAGAAGCAATAATAAAACTGAGAGCTAACTTCTCAACAAAAGCAATGGATGCCATATTGAAAACATTGAAAGAAAATAACTGCTGATCCATAATTCTATGCCAGTAAATACATCATCCCAAAATGAAAATGAAATGAAGACATTTTGGTTTTTTTCCTCCTCCAACCTCCAGGTTACCCTAAATTATACTAAATGTACACAAGTTAATATTTCAAAAAAACTGAAAATTATCACACTGGATGAATAAAATAAACATGATTCTATGTTCTTTATAAGAGCTACAACTTAAATAAAGACACAAAATGATTGAAAGTAAAAGCATGAAAAATAATATGTTTTGTAAACACTAACCAAAAGAAAGCACCTGAAACTGTAACAATATCAGATAAAGTAGACTTGAAACCTAAAAGAATGCTGGAGTTTAAAAAAGAATATTTTGAAGTGCCAAATGGTCAACCCATCAGGAAGATATAATAATTATAAAATTATATGCACCACTAATATAAGTTTAAAATGTATGAAGAAAAAACTGACAAAAGTAAAAGGAGAAATAGACAAAGATACAATCATAGAGGAGTATTTAACAATGTTATCTCAGAAATGAATGGAATAAACAGACAAAAATATCAGTAAGTATAGAGAAGATTTAAAAAACATGATTAAAAACTTGGAGATATAGATATATGGATTCATAGAGATAATAGCTCTATATAGAGGTATCTATAAATATATAGAGATATAGATATATGAACAATATCAGAATACATATTTTTATAAGCATACATAGAACCTTAGCCAAAATTGACCATATGTTGGTTCATAAAATGCATTTTTTAAAAAGTCAAAGGATTGTAATAATTCAGGGTATACTTCTCAGGTCATAGTGAAATTAAGCTAGAAAAAATAGCAGAAAGATAATTAGAAGTTTCTCAAATGTATATAGGAATTAAGAAATATTATTCAAAATAACCCTTAGTTCAAAAAAGACATCTCTTTTTAAAAATTCTTAAGCATTATAAAATTAATAATTTTGAAGATATAAATTTGTGAGATACAACCAAAGCAATACTAGAGATAAATTTAAAGTTCTAAAATGTGTATAATTGGAAAAAGAAAGGCTAAAAACCAACATCTAAATAGCCTCTCAAAAAGATAGCAAAAGAACAGCAAATTAAATTAAAGGAAGTAGAAGGCAAGAAATTATAAAGTCAGGAAATAATGATATAGTGAAGGGTTCAAAAGAGATCATCAGCCATAGTCAAAAGTTGGTTCTTAGAGAAGTCTAACAATATTGATAAGTTCCTAGTAAGACTGATGAAGAAAAAAAGAGAGAAAAAAATAAATTGCCAATATCAAGAAGAAAACAGGAGATATCACCGAGGGTCCTACACATAGTACAAGTATGAGGACTTTATTGTCAATTTATGATAATTGTGATTTAAAAATTTAGATGAAATAGACAAATTTTTAGAAAAATATAACTTACAAAAACTGACACAAGAAAAAATAGAAAGCCAGAATAATCTTACAACAATTAAGAAATGAATCTGTAATTTAAAACCTTTTTCACAAAGAAATCTCCAGGCCCATATGACTTCAGTGGGAGTTCTTCTAAAACGTTAAAATAATACAGACTTCTGGTTTCTAGTCTGGCATGTAAGAAGATTTAAAGTTTCCGCTTCATCCTAACAAGTAAAATGATGAACAAAGTGAAAAATCAAAAACTTTTCCTAGATTCATCAGAGATATAAAGTCACAGGGCAAACCACTGTCCCTCAGTTTGGAGAGACAGACAGGTGGAAACAAAGAATTATAACTTCCTGGAGCAGAAACCTCCATGGGAACAAGTTCTAGGGCAGAAAAACAAAAACAAAAACAAAAACAACCAAAACTATAACTGACAAATTGCTGGAGGCTCAGTATGGACAAGAGCTTAAAACTTCAGGGGAACCCAGGCTTTTCTGAGTTTTAACTCCCGGAGCTCTACAGGTCATTACAGTGAATATTGGAGAAAAGTCCTCTTGTGCTTCTAGAAGAAGGAAGAGAAAAGTAACCATTTTGAAATATGCCAGAGCATTCTGTTCTCAATAAGGCCCACCCTCAGAAGAAAATATTTTATCAGAGCCTCTCTTACCATGTGTTTTCAACATTATACTACAAGTCCTAGCTAATGCAAGAAGGCAAGAAGAAAAAATAAAAAGCATACAGACCGGGAAGGAATAAATAAGACTGTCTTTGTTTGCAGATGACATGATTCTCTATCCATCATCCAAAAGAATTGACAAAAAAAGAGAAAACCTCCTGAGGCTAGGTGCAGTGGCTCATGCCTGTAATCCCACCACTTTGGGAGGCCGAGGCGGGCAGATCACTTGAGGTCAGGAGTTCGTGACCAGCCTGGCCAATATGGCAAAATCCCTTCTCTACTAAAAATACAAAAATTAGCTGGATGCGGTGGTGGAAGCCTGTAATCCCAGCTAGTAGGGAGGCTGAGGCAGGAGAATAACTTGAATCCTGGAGGCGGAGGTTGTGGTGAGCTGAGATCACGCCACTGCACTCCAGCCTAGGCGACAGAGCGAGACTCCATCTCAAAACAAAAACAAAGAAACAAAAAAAAAGCCTCCTGAAAATAATCAGTAATCATAGCAAGGTTGGAGGATACAAGGTTAATATATAAAACTCAATCGCTTTCCTAAATACTAGCAATTAATAAGTGGAATTTAAAATTAAACACATATTATCATTTACTTAGCACCCCTCAAAATTAAATACTTAGTTATAAATCCGATAAAATATGTACAAGATTTCTATGAGGAAAACTACAAAACTCTGATGAAAGATATCAAATAATTAAATAAATGGTGAAATAGTCCATGTTTATGGATAGGAAGAGTCAATATTTTCAAGATGCCAGTTCTTTCTGACTTGATGTATAGCTTCAATGCAACCCCAATCAAAATCTCAGCAAGTTATTTGGGTGGCTATTGATAAACTAAAGTTTATGTGAAGTTTAAAGTTTATATGAAGAGGCAAAATTTATGTAAAGAGGCAAAAGACCTGGAAGAGCCAACTCAATGTTGAAAGGAGAAGAGAATGCTAGAGGACTGACACACTACCTTACTTCAAGACTTACTATATACCTGTAGTAATTAAGATAGTGTGTTATTCACATAACAAGAGACAAATCAATAGACAAGAATAGAAAGCACACAAATAGAGTCTCATATAAGTATAGTCACTGATCTTCGACAAAGAAGCAAAAGCAATGAAATGGAACAAAGACAGTGTTTTCTTTCTTTCTTTCTTTTTCTTTGGAAGTGTTTAAGAGTCTGTATTTATTGATAAATTTCTGACCAGAGAAGTTAGAGACATTTACCCTTCTACAAGTAATTGTTGCAGTATATCCTCAAAAAATATTTGAAATGTTTGCTATTTTGGTAGGTACAAAGCATACCTTATTTTTTAAGATTACACTCAACTACTAGTGAAGTTAATTTTTTTACATATTAATCCACTTGCATTTTCTATGTAAACTGTTAATATTTTTTTTAAAGACAGTGTTTTCAATAAATGGTGGTGTAATAACTGGACATCCACATGCAAAGAAAAAATGAACCTAGACACAGACCTTACACCCTTCACAAAAATTTACTCAAAATGGATCACAGACCTAAATGTAAACCACAAAGTTACAAAACTCTTAGAAGATAATAGAGGAGAAAATATAGATAACCTTGGGTATGGCAATGACTTTTTAGATACAACACCAAAGGTATGGTCCATGAAAGAAATAATTGGTATGCTGGACTTTATTAAAAGTAAAAACTTCTGCTCTGCAGAAGACAATGTCAATAGAATAAGAAGAAAAGCCACAAGATGGGAGAAAAATAGCTGCAAAAGACAAATCTGGTAAAGAATAATTGTTATTCAAAATGTATGAAGAACTCTTAGAACTCAAGAATAAGAAACAAACCACCAGATATTAAAATGGGCCAAAGACCATAACAGACATCTCACCAAAGAAGATAAACAGAAGGCAAGTAAGCATATGAAAAGATGTTCAACATCATATGTCTGTAGGGAATTGTAAATTAAAAAATAAAATACCATCACACACCTATTAGAATGGCCAAAATTCAAAAACACCTTCAATACCAAATACTGGTGAGGATGTAGAACAACAGAAACTCATTTATTGCTGATGGGAATGCAAAATGATACAACCACTTAGGAAGAGGGTTGTCAATTTCTTACAAAATTAGTCCCACTCTTATCCTATGATCCAACACTCACGCTCTGGTATTTACCCACATGAATTGAATACTTATGTTAACACAAAAACCTGCACACAGGGTGTTTTTATTAGCTTTATTCCTAATTGCCAAAACCTGAAAGCAACCAAGATTTTCTTTAGTGGGTGAATAGTCAAGTAAACTGTGATACATCCAAACCGTGGAATATTATTCAGTACTCAAGAAATGAACTATCAAGCCACGAAAAAAATGGAAGAAACTTAAATGCAAATTATTAACTGAAAGAAGTCAATCTGAAAGTGCTATGTCCTGTATGATTTCAACCATATAACATTAGCAAAATTATAAAAACAATTAAAAGATAGTGGTTGCCAGGGGTTAGGAGGAAGAAAGGAATGAATAGACAAAGCACAGAGGTTTTTAGGACAGTGAAACTATTCTGTATGATACTACAATGGCAGATACATGTCATTATACATTTGTCAAAGCCCATGGAATGTACAACATCAAAAGTGAACCGTAGACTTTGGGCAATAATGATATGTCAATGTAGGTTCATCAGTTATAGCAAAGATACCACTCTAGATGTGATTTCAATAGTGGGGAAGGTTGTGCATATGAGGAACATGAGCACTGTCTGTACTTTCCACTCAATTTTGCTGTAAACATGAAAGTACTCTAAGAATAAAATTTATTAATTACAAAAGAAATAATACTAATGTTACATAAACTCTTCAGGAAAATAGGAAAAGAGTGACCACATCCCAATTTTTTATATTCCCAGTATAATATTGATACTATAACCTGGCAAAGATATTGCAAGAAAAGAAACATATCAGTCAATTATAAATTTAGATACAAAAGTTCCAAATAAAATGCTATTAAATATTGTATAAAAATAAGATTTTTATATCCAACTTATGTTTAATCCTGGGAAACAAAGTTGACTTATATATATAAATCAACCAATTTGTTTCCCAATAATAATAGAAAAAAGGGAGAAAATATTATAATTATCACAATAGACGCAGAAATGTTACTTAACAACATTCAACACCATTCATGATTTTAAAAAAACTTCAAAGAGCTTACCATCACCATTTCAACATTGTGTTGAATGCCTTCATTAGTACAATAAGACAAGAAAAAAGACAAAGAAAGAAAGAAAACTCTTGTTTTTCAGAGACGTTATGATCACGTGTATAGAAAATCCAAAAGAATCTCAGATAGACCAGGCACGGTGGCTCACACCTGTAATCCCAGCACTTTGGGAGGCCGAGGCGGGCAGATCATGAGGTCAGGAGATCGAGACCATCCTGGTTAACACGGTGAAACCCCGTCTCTACTAAAAATATAAAAAGTTAGCCAGGTGTGGTGGCGGGTGCCTGTAGTCTCAGCTACTCAGGAGGCTGAGGCAGGAGAATGGCGTGAACCCAGGAGGTGGAGCTTGCAGTGAGCCGAGATCGTGCCACTGCACTCCAGCCTGGGCAACAGAGTGAGACTCCATCTCCAAAAAAAAAAGAATCTCAGATAAAAGATTAGAATTAAATATTAATTTATCAAGTCTATTGGATATAAAATGAATATATAAAAATATGTTTAATTTCTTTATATCAACAACAAAAAATTAGAAAACAAAGATTTACAAAATAACTGTGAAAGCAGCAATTACCTAGGAATAAGTCTATATTGCCAAGATCAATTACAGAAAATTTACATAAAGAAAAAGATAGTCACAGCTACTCGGGAGGCTGAGGCAGGAAAATCGATCACTTGAACCTGGGAGGCAGAGGTTGCAGTGAGCCAAGATTGTGCCACTGCACTCCAGCCTGTGCGACAGAGTGAGACTCCCTATAAAAAAAAAACAGATATACCATATTCATAGATTAGAAAATTTAGTATTGTAAAGATGTGTATTTTTTATAAACTGATCGGCATGTTTAGTACAATCTCAATTAAAATAAAAATCTCAAGCAGTTTGTGTGTATGTGTGTGTGTCTGTGTGTGTGTAAATTGACAAGCTAATTTTAAAATCTATATGGAGATTCAAGAATAGCCAAAATAATCTTAAAGATGAACAAAGTTGAACACTTATACCACCAGAAATTGGGATATATTATAAAGATACTTAGAATTTATTTGGTTTATTTTATTATATTAATTTTAAAAATTTGAAGGTAGAGATCAGGAGGAATAAACAATAAGAAAAAGTAACTTGCTTTAGTAATTATTAAGTCAAGGATTACCATTAAAGAAAAACCATGTTCTGGAATACTATGCAGCCATACAAAGGAATGAGGTCATGTCCTTTGCAGGGACCTGGATGAAGCTGGAAGCCATCATCCTAGGCAAACTAAGAAAGGAACAGAAAACCAAACACCACATGTTTTCACTCATAAGTGGGAGTTGAACAATGAGAACACATGGACGCAGAGAGGGGGACAACACATGCCAGGGCCTGTTGGGGGGTGAGGTATGAGGGAACGGAACTTAGAGGACAGGTCAATAGGTGCAGCAAACCACCATGGCACACATATACCTATGTAACAAACCTGCACGTTCTGCACATGTATCCTGTTTTTTTTTTTTAATAGGAAATGAAGAAAAAAAATTTTTTAAACAACCATGTTCTAGCCATATGCAGAAAATTGAAACTGGACCCCTCCCTTACACCTTATACAAAAACTAACTCAAGATGGGTTAAAGACTTCAATGTAAAACCCAAAACTATAAAAACCTCAGAAGAAAATCTAGGCAATACCATTCAGGGCATAGGCACAGGCAAAGATTTCATGACAAAAATGTCAAAAGCAATTGCAACAAAGCAAAATTTGACAAATGGGATCTAATTAAACTAAAGAGCTTCTGCACAGCAAAGGAAACTATCATCAGAGCAAACAGACAACCTACAGAATGAGAGAAAATTTTTCCAATCTATCCATCTGACAAAGGTCTAATATTCAGAGTCTACAAGGAGCTTAAACAAACTTACACACAAAAAATATGAACAACCCCATTAAAAAGTAGTCAAAGGACATGAACAGACATTTCTCAAAAGAAGACAATTACGTGGCCTAAAAACATATTTAAAAAACCTCAGCATCATTGACCATTAAAGAAATGCAAATCAAAACCACAATGATATACTATCTCACTCTAGTCAGATGGTGCTTAGTAAAAAGTAAAGAAACAACAGATGCTGGTGAAGCTGTGGAGAGATAGGAATGCTTTTACACTGTTGGTGGGAATGTAAATTAGTTCAACCATTGTGAAAGACAATGTGATAATTCCTCAAAGATCTAGAAGCAGAAATACTATTTGACCCAGCAATCCCATTACTAGATATATACCCAAAGGAATACAAATCATTCTATTGTGAGGACACATGCACAAGTATGTTCATTGCAGTACTATTCACAATAGCAAAGACATGGAATCAACCCAAATGTCCATAATGATAGACTGGATTAAGAAAACCCTAGAAGAAAATTGAGGCAACACCATTCAGGGCATAAGCATATTACAGGAATATTATGCAGCCATAAAAGGGAATGAGATAATATACTTGCAGGGACATGAATGGAGCTGGAAGCCATTATCATCAGCAAACTAACACAGGAAAAGAAAACCAAACACCACATGTTCTCACTCATAAGTGGGAACTGAACAATGAGAACGAGAACACATGGACACAGAGAGGGAACAACACACACTGGGGCCTGTTGAGGAAGGGGGTTCAGCGGGAGGGAGAGCATCAGGAAAAACAGCTAATGCATGCTGGGCTTAATACACAAGCGATAGGTTGATAGGTGCAGCAAACCACCATGGCACACATTTACCTATGTAAGAAACCTGCAGGTCCTGCACATATACCTCAGAACTTAAAATAAAATAAAATAAAATTTAAGAAGAACCATGTTCAGGAGGGGAGAGGAGTAATTAGATTACTGGAGATTAAAATATTAATTTGTGGTAAAATACACAAAGCAGGTTTTCTGAAAAAAAAATGGTGAGAAAGGAAAAAGAAAAACAGGATTTTTTTGTAACGGGAAGTAGGATCAGGAGAAGAGTTTGGTTTTCTAGAATGGAGGATACTAAGTCATAATTTTAGGTAGAGTCATTCAGAGTGGAACGTGAAAAGAAAATGAATAATTGATACGACTAGCTCTAACAGAGATAAAAGGGTATGTGATTAAATGCACAAGCCTAAGAAAATGGGGGAGATTCTTTATCCTCTAAGATAGTGGAAAGAAGCAGAGAGAGAGAGGTAAGCAGATACAGACACTTTGAAATCAAGAGTAAATTGGCATCCTTATATTGGATGGCCTGAAAAAAATTAGATAAAAGCGTAATAGAGTGCATAATAGTTTCTCAATAAATATGTATTGAACTAATGAGTGAAACACTTATAAATTACTAATGCATAAATAAATTTAAGTCATCTATAGTTAAAAAGGAGACAGTGGTTGGTTAAGGCAAAATACAGATACAAGGAAAGTATAAATTTTAGGTATGCAACAGGGTGTTGATTGGAAGAATTGCTAAGTTTCTGTTTATTTTGACAATGGTATGGTAGTACTGCCTTGTCATCACTAAAATCCACTATGTTTTCTCCTGAGCATACACTAGATCACATCTCCTTGCCTTCCTGGGCAAAGATGCCTTTGGCTGCTTTCTGGCCAAAGCAATGTGGTGAGAATAATGCATGCCATTTACAGAATGAACCTACAAAAATCTCCCGTGTGATCCTCTACTTCTTGCCTTCCTTCATTTGACAGCCCAAAGCCAAGAACCTAGCAGACAATTCTGCTGTAGGGCCCTAGGAAAGGACTTGGCAAACTTTTTCTTAAGGGCAAGATGGTAAATATTTTAGGCTTTGTAGACTAAGAAGCAAAATCAAGGATATTATGTGTTATTTTGTAACCATTTAAAAACACAGCCATTTAAACAGATAAAAACCATTTTTGGCTCATGGGCTGTAAAAAAAGAAGAAAAAAAAAAACTGGAACAGGCCAATTTGGCCCATGGACCATCATTTGCTGCTTTCCGCCCAAGGCAATAATGGAGAACCATGCTGGGAGGAACCTGGGTCTCTGAATGATTGTGTGGAACACAGAGCTTATACCCTACTCACTATTGACTGGACTTTAGATAGGTTAGAAATAAACTTCTGTTATGCTAAGCCCCTGAAATTTAAATGGTGTTCATTATAGCAGTCAGCCAATCCTGAAGGACAAAAAAGATTAGAGACATTTGGAAGATAAACAGGAAGGTGTGCCTTAAAATACAATTTAATATTTATTGATCATTTGCTATGTGCCAGGCCCTGTACTAAGGGTTTTGCATGCATTATCACATTTAACATTCACAAAAAATAAGAGGTAGGTATTATTATCATATGCATTTTATAGGTGAAGAAAATAGGAGTTAAAGGAATTACTCAAGTTGTAGAGCTAAAAAGTGGTGAACTTGGATTCAAATCTAAGTTGCTTTGGCTCCAAAGCTTGTTCTCCTTAACAGCATACTATGCTGTCTCCTAGAAATAAAATGAATTGTAAGAGAATCTACTGTGTATATCTAAATTCTGTTTACTTAATTATTTACTCAATCATTCATAATTTATAACTTGTCTAGTTCCAAGAATGACTCAAGTTTTTATTTGGAAGAATGTAAACAAACTGATCCAAAATTCCAATTAGGAAACTAATACATGGTTGTAAACCCTAGAGAAAATTCCTCCTGGAAGCTAGTTATTGCTAGAGTAAATAGCAGAGATCTTTGAGCAGTAAAATTCCATGCACTAAAGTCCAACAAGCCTCTCTCAGATTCTTATCTCTCTCATTCTTCCCACAGTTATAACAAATTTGCTTATCTGGTTTAAAGCCCAAAGCAGTATGTTCTCAGGTGCATGAGAGGCTACCAAAAATTATCACACTATTCATGATAGGACCTCATAGGTGACATATCATTTATACCACCACTGCCCCCAGAATACCAATGTGTACTTGCTGGGGTCATTTGATGGCCCCATGCCCTTTAGTAGCCCCTAGGGTAATCACTGTATTATCAGGAACTGTACAATAATTGATGTTCATAATGAAGCTTGATCATTCAAATGATGTGAAAACATCTATAAACTACTTGAGTTAAATATATATATCTATGTATAAAATCAAGTATCTTGCCAAATATTATCAATTTAAAACTAGGATTGTGCTTTTTAAAATAAAGATACTAATTGTCTGAAAAAACTCATGTATTTGATCCTTTTCATCTTCTGAAATGTGTAATAAACAAGGTAAGATCATGAAAGGTAGAAAATATTTGCTGGCAAACTCTGAACTTAAATATGACTCCTGCTAAGATGAAACGTGTAGTCCTTATTGTCTGAGGAATATTGGAAACACATAAAGTTTGGGGGTGAGAGGAGATGTGTACAAAACCAAATCTATCCTCTTTAATGTAGTATATAAACTTCCCACAGCTAGCAATCCTGATTATTCAATTTTCTGAAATAAATTTGGACTTCAGCTACCCAGATACCTTGAATAAAGGTAGTCTTTAGAAAACTGTGACAACAAAGCATTTTTCAGGCTTGAATATACTGGATAATCGGTATACATGGAACCAAAAAAAGGGATGAGAGAGGAAATTCACGTGGCCTCACACAGGTGGTTCTTTAAATTCCTCTCTTATGTGTTTAAACTACTGGGATGTGGGGATGTATGTACACTGTGTCAACCAACACACTGCCCCTTGGCTTATGGTTACCGTCCTAATGCGGAAGAGAGAATGGCCTAACGGGTTTGCCTTTGACAGAGTTTTTCAAAACTAGAATTATTCAAAACACAATACTAACAACATTTATTATAAAGAATACCTCTGAATAGTAGTATAAAGAGGCAAAGTAGTATGAAGTGAAAGCGATGAAGAGAAAATCCATGGAGGCTTTTTTAACCAAATTTAGGAAAGCCTCTGCTCCTCTTCATGCCTGAGTTTCCTCATCTATTAAAGAAATGGGTTAGATATGATAGCCTCTATTGGCCCTTCCAGGTCTGATATGCCAAAAATTCTCTATTGCTCCTCACATTACCCTAATCTGGGAACTCAAGGAGTACCTCTGGCTTAATTAACCATGCAGATAATTGTGTGCTCTAGCTGGGCTCGGTGGTGCACCTGACTTGGGAGGCTGAGATGCGAGGATCGCTTGAGGCTGAGAGTTGAATATTGCAGTGAGCTATGATCACACCTGTGAATAGCCACTGCACTCCAACCTGAGCAACATAGTGAGATCCCATCTCTAAATAATAATAATAATAGTAAATCTTTTTAAAAAATTAATAAAATTGTGAATTCTGACATAAGTCCAATGCCTTTTGATTTACTTTTGGGGTCCTGGATTTCCACTCAGTTCCTCTCAATCCAATCATAAAATCTTATAGTCCACAGAAACTGTAAATATTATCCAGTCCTCTATTACTGAGATGAGAAGCCTAGGATTTAAAAATTTGCCCAAAGTTATGCATAGTGGCACAGTCAGAACTAGAACCCAGGTTTCTTGACCGCCAATCCTCTATTCTCTATTCTATAATGTTGCTTCTTGCTATATGTGGGAGACAATGTCTAGATTAAAAATTACAGAAAACGTCAAAAGTCCACAAGCCTCTGGAGTCAGAATCAGAAGCAGGAGAGCCAATTTATTTATGATTGAGTAGAGGTTGTTTGAAAAAAATTAATAAAACATTGTTTAAGAGGCTAAGTGCCTCTAGGGATAAGAATCTGGCCTCCTTTGCCAAGACAGAACTCAATGAAAACTAAGACTAACGTGTAAATGTATTTTTGTTGAAGTTTTTCCCTTGAGATTGGGGGAGGGCAAACTGATTTAGATAAAATGAGATCTGACCTCGGCTGATCCAAAACTCTTGCCCAAGACACAAAACAAAGCCCCAATAAAACTCTAGTCTTGGTTCAAACAAAGGTCAGTAAAGGGGTGGGTGGATAAGGATGGAGACTGAGAAATAAAAGCATTTGTTGATTCTCTTCCTGACCAAAAGTTAGACTGCCAAATTGTGATAAGAAAGGCTGTTTATACAGACGCCCCAGCCCAGCTAAAATAAAAGTAGGAGTCAACTCGTCAGATTTTACACTTGGTTCCCAAGTAAGAATAGTTCACTGTAGCTTCTGAATTTCTGGCTCCTTAGATAAATAGGTTTCTTTGGTATCAGGAAGTTATGTATTAAGAGAAAAAAGTGTGGACATCTTTCCTGGGCAGGCAGCATCTGAATACATTATTTAGTGTTCAAGCATACCAAAGATTAAAAGAAGAGATCCCACAAAGCTGAGAGCAGCCATTGTATAGAGCAGGCCTCTTAGGTCAGCTAAGGAGGAGGCTGGGAATAGGTCAGAAGCTACAAGACCTTAGTGAAAACACAAGCTTGATCCCAAGAACTAGACACAGACCTTGATGTTCCCTAACAGAAATTCAAGAAACATTAAGACTAATCCATAATGGAGAATCCATAAAAGAAAATGAAGAACGGTTTTTGGTTTTGTTTTCAAATTTATGCCACAAAATTCTTATGCAATCCATACCTTGAGATGGCAGCAGGAAGAGAGGGTTAGATTGAATGGATCAGTGTTTTGATTGAATGTGACATATGCCATATTTCATAAGCAATTCAGTTTATCTTTCGAAGGGCAAAAATAAGTGATTTAGGCAAAGCATGTTTAGAGGCAGAAGTCATCAAACTTTTACTTAGGTTAATTCACTTAAAATACAATTTGCATGACTTCAAACTGCAAATTGAACTGAAAAAGTGGCACCAGCCAAAGCAAAGATAAGCAGGAAATAGGTCCACAGGTCCACAAGACATTTAGAACTCCCTGCCCACTGTGCTGGCTGGTCTTTGTGGATATGACTTACATCTTGGGAGAGGAAAAGTAGACATTTGAATTTCTGGCTAGGAAAGAAAGAAAATACATACTGAAAGCTCTGGAATAATTGTATTCTCCACTATCCCCCATCCCATTAGCTGCATCAACAATTGAGTTTGTGAAATAATAACGATATCAATAGCTAATGTTTGTTGTGCACTTAATCATTATACTGAACCTCAAAAGTATGTTACGATTATATCAATTTTCTTGAGTACCAAAGAATTCAAACCATTTTCATATGTCCTCACAGCTAGTTTTGGCAGTAATAAGAAATATTTATTGTCTCCAGCACTAAGACTTTACATGTATTGACTGACTTAACCTCATTAAGGAGATACCACTATAGGATTTATTTTGCAGCTACAAAAACTGGGTCATGGAGGGATAAAGGGATGAATTAAGTGCTTTCCTAAGGTTACATACTGATAAATAGCATATTTGAGATTTAAGGCCAATTGTCTGGCTCCCAACCCTCTAACCAGTTATTGGAAAACCTGAGATACTAACCTTACTCTGTCTGACTCCAAAACCTGCTTTTTCTACACAGCACATTTGTGTCTATGTAAAATATATACTTATTTAAAGTTAGCAACTTCAGTTTAAAATGAGAAATAACTTTGTAACAAAAGTAATTGCCCTCAAAGATAATAGAGTGTAAGTAGTGTTCTGCACGTCTGTGTGAAGAGACCACCAAACAGGCTTTGGGTGAGCAATAAAGCTTTTTAATCACTGGGTGCAGGAGGACTGAGTCCAAAAAAGGGGTCAGCAAAGGGAGATAGGGGTAGGGCAGTTTTATAGGATTTGGGTAGGTAGTGGAAAATCACAGTTAAAGGGGCTTTTCTCTTGTGGGCAGAGGCAGGGGTCACAAGGTGCTTGGTGTGGAGCTCCTGAGACTCATTGTCCAGGAGAAGGAATGTCACACGGTCAGTTGATCAGTTAGGGTGGGGCAGGAACAAATCACAATAGTGAAATGTCATCAGTTAAGGCAGGAACTGGCTATTTCACTTCTTTTGTGGTTCTTCAGTTGTTTCAGGCCATCTGGATGTATACTTGCATGTCACAGGAGTTATGATGGCTTAGTTTGGGCTCAGAGGCCTGACAAGTAGTAAGCCCCTTGCCACAAAATGTGTAGCAGAGGTAACATAATCAAGCGGAAAAGACATTGTAGAAGGAAGACAGGCATTATAACAAAAGATCTGGGAATTGAACTAAATGGCTCTAAAGTTATTTGAGACCAATTAGTTCACAGCATAATAACATAAGTGGCCCTTATTGAGTCAGAAGTTGGCTTTTTTTTTCATATTTTTTCTAGTCAGTCAACTGATAATCTTTGTAATTTCAAAATAACACTTTGGGACAATGTGAAAATTCTTCCCCAAACACTTACAGTATTTACTTCTATAACATGACTCATAATGGGTCTGGGCTCATGAGAAGGCAAGACCTCTGTGTGAACCTGAAAGTTTCTACCTCCATCCTTATCCCACCGAGTCTTGGTGCCTGAATGTGATCATCACTATTGCTTCTTACCCACAAGAATTTGCCTTGAACCTTCTTCCTAACAGAAACTGAAGTTTGCTAAAATATTGAGAAGTCAATTATTTCAAAGGACATTAAATCCTTAAGTGGTTTAGTCAAACATGGCAACTCCATTCCCCTTGGAAAGTGATTTGTTTAGGCATGGGCATGTGATCTAATTTTGGCTGAAGTGATGTCAAGGAAAGTCTGTCGGTGAGGCTCTAGGAAGGTTTTCTCACTCCTAAAAATGAACACAAGTCTAGCAGTTTTATTTTCTGTTTCTGGATGTTGTCACCTGCTTAAGATACCTGCAATGAGAGAGCCATCTGGTACCATCAGGGGAACCAGCCTAAGAGGATAAAGCAAATTACTGTAGATGACAGAACAGAAAGGATGGATACTGGGTTCTTGGTAGCATCACTGAGACACTGAATTACCCAGCTTTAGAATTCCTCTAGCTCTGGATTTCTCCTTAAGGGGCAAATAAATAGCCTTGTTTACTTGTTTTTTATATCATTTATCTTTGTTTGTTTGTTTTTAACTTCCAGCTAAAAGTACCCTAACTGATAAATTGAACTACCACATTTATTCATAATGTTTAAAGCATTGCACCTCTAAGAATCCCATCAGAGAATGTGAATTTTCTCTGGAAAGACTATAAAATAAAAACTTAATAACAGTAAAAATGATTACCAATAATAATAAAATCATCATTGTTATTATTTGGCATCATGGAAAACATAGGTTTTAAAATCAAATAAACCCAAGTTTAAAATCTGTCTCTATCTTGCCAGCTTGGTGATCTCGGCAAAATTATTTAACCCTTCTGATATTGATTCCTCATATTTTAAGGGGAAGTGATATAATAATATTTTGCAAGATTGCCGTATAAATTGTGATAGAGTATATAAAGCATCTGGAACATAGCAGGTATTCAGTAATTGGTAGCTCTATCTATTGGTCTTTTTCTCATCTATAAAATTGGTATACTAAAACTTAGCTCCTAAAGTTTATGTGAGTTCTAAAGGAGACAATGAATGTATGTAATCAGCACTTTACACATAACTATAATAGTCTCTTTGGGGATGGAAAATGGAGTGATCAGATTGACAAGGGAATGGAATGAAGGCATTGCTATCTGGTGAGAGGGATGGGAGACATTGGTACAACTTGAATGTTAGAAGAGGAATACCATCAAAGGGGCAAAGGGCCCAAAGACAGCCTTTATCTTTCTCAATATTTGTGTAGGGACTTCTTCTCCTTAGAACTAAAAAAACAGGAAGTAAAATTTATAGACCCCTAGAGCCAGCAAAACCAATAGGTCAGGTGTACTATCAAAAGGATATTTCTTTAACAGATCTTTGACTCTTTCTTAGTGGCTCTCTCTCTCTCTGTGTGTCTCTGTCTCTTCTCTCTAATTAAATGCCTACCCTGTGCTCTTACACATTTGGTGACTTTCAACAGTTATTCAGAATTTTAAAATCTTCCATGGTTTTTAGATCAGTTCCATTTAAAAAAAAAATTAAGGTTGATATTTCACTTTGGTCTTAAACCAGAGCCAAGTAGGCTTTTCTCCAAAGAATGCTGGCACCTGTGATTCTACTACATGAATGCCAGGAAGTATGCTGACCAACGAGTTCTCATTTCAGATAAGCAGTTAATTTGTGGTGACCTTGAGCAGCCACTTTACTTACCTGGGTCATAATTTCCTTACCTGGGTCATAATTTCCTTGGCTATAAAACAAGAGGGGTTGCATTAAGTCCCCTCTCTGAACTCAGAATCACCACCTGGCCCTTCTTTGTGGCCCTCCAGTCTCATGAGTCTTTTCAGTCTATGTGTATAATAATGTCTGTCTGTATCATTACCTTATTGTATAAACATCTCCCTGTGCATGTTTCTGCCATACCTAGGTGACCCAGCAGAGATTACTAAACTCATTTCCTCTTTGTCTTCGGCGTACAGTTAAACTTCCCTCGTGTGGCCACAAAACCATTTACCCTTCTCCTGTCTTCCTGCATCTGCTGGTGGAACCAAAAGACCCAGTGAAAGACTTTGAAGTCCTGGAACATGGTGGAAACAGCTTCTCTGACACCTTCACGTCCCCATCCATCCCCACACTTCACCCCTGCCACCTCTCACTGGATTATGATATCAGTGAGAATGCATCTTTATTGTGTTAAAACACTGAAATTTGAAGATTATTTAGTATAGTATTTGGCCTATTCTGACTGTACAACCCAGCTATGTAAAGTCTTAGAGACTAGGCAGTGTATTGCCTTCTTTTAAGAAATGAGGCAGTTTACAGGGCCCACTTTGATTATTTGGGCGGTTCCATAAAATGGTCACAACATGGGATTTAAAGAGATAAAAACAAAAAGGGGGAAAGTAAAGACAGATTTTCCTAAGTAAAAAGGAACTCTCTTTTTAATGCCAATGTTTTCTCTTCAATTAACAGCACAATTAACAGTGCATACCTCCTGGGAACATGTTACCAAAAGTTAGAAGGCCAAATTCCCTCAGCCTCTATCCAGCATCACAAACAACTTCAATGAGAACCATAGGAACATCGAGTGTCCTGTGAATCTGAGAACTGCAATGGGCCCTAGGGGCTCTTCCATCCAGGCTTATCATGATTCAGGAGAAGAAATTGAGGACCGAAGACATCAAATATAATAAGCTAATGGAGGAACTGAGGCTACTTGCCTGGCTCCAGTGCTCTTTCCTTTGCCTCAAAATCTTTACAGGTCAGCCATCTATCATGTGTAGAATAAGCAAACTGAATTAACATTGGAAATATTAAAAGAACAGAGGTTGCGTGGATATTGGTTGGAACAGAGAAGAAGTTTTCACAAGGAATTAAAGTAACACCAGCTGCTCACTGCTCTGACTTAAACCATACAGCAACTCCAGAAACATGGGGGGTGTTGTTGAGTGGGAAGGTAAGTTCAAGAATGCTAAATGTGTCTGAAGGCAAAGGGGATTATTTGTCATTGGCCTTCTGACTCAAAAAAGCCTATATATATATATAGCTGTTATACTTGGTTGGCATCACTTTGTTCAGAAAGCAAGAAGGCAGCTGCATTCCACACTGACTAAAACTATTATATCAGGTTGTGCTTCTCTTAGTCTTAGGTGTCTTCTCGTAGGACTGTTTTAAAATTCAACACGAGGGGAGAGGGAACAAGCTAGACACAGAGAAAATAGTTATATATTTAGAGGACTGTGAGATCTTAATAAAATTTAACGGTATGGGGGCTCTATTGCATTTACCATTCATTCAACAAAAGTTACTGATTGCCCATTATGTACTAGGCCCTGGTCTAGGCACATGAAATACACAGATGAATAAATGTGTTCACTGTCCATTACTTTCTCAAAAGTTGAGGGGCCAGAAAACTAAAATGAAATGAGACAGACACTACTGGGGCTCAGGCCGGGTTGAGGGGCCAGAAAACTAAAATGAAATGAGACAGACACTACTGGGGCTCAGGCCGGGTTGAGGGGAGGGACTTCAACCCTGCCTTGCTATATTAGCAAAGGCTTCTAGGAGAGGAGTTGAGGCCTTTTCATGCTTTTTGAAGGAAAGATCGTGTTAATCAAGTGAATTAGAGAAAAGACATTCCTAGTGGAAGAAACAACCATGTCAAACTTCAAAGAATGATCAGGAAACTATAATAAATGTATTCTTTCTCTAGTGCATATTGTTGATGAGTATTTGGAGCAAGACACAGGTGTGTGCCGTTATGCACTTACTTGGTAATTAAGTGAAAAAAATCTAAAACTGAAAATTTAAGAGTAGATTTTCAAGTATTGTTTCAAAAGTTCAAACAATATTAACAAACTCAGTGTCTCACGCCACCTATTGGCTTTGCTTTTCGTTTTATTGACCCATTTTCCAGTAAGCTGCCTACTTAAAGAGACTGGTAGCTTGAGACTTAAGTCATCAAAACAGATAATAATCCTACAAAAAAAAAAAAAGAGTTTTATTCCAATAGTTCCAGCAAGTCTTGAGATTGCATCTCATTGAGCTGGCTTCAGTCACATCACATTCCTGAACTACGGCCCTGGTAGTACAAAGCTCAATCCTATCATCTTGACTGTCCTCTTCAGAGAAGAGATTTTCTTCTCTTCTCTGCACCTCCGTCTAAACTGTACTAAAGTTATCATTAGTTTTTCCTTAGAGAATCCAAACATATCAAACTCATGCAAAATAATGATGCCAGTCCCCTTCCTTACATTACACACAAAAAAAATTAACTCAAAATGGATTATATACCTAAATGTGAGAGTCAAAACTATAAAACTCTTACAAGAAAACACAGGGGTAAATCTTTGTGCCCTTGAGTTAGGCAAAGCCTTCTTAGAAATGACACTAAAAGCATAAGCAACAAAAGAAAATAGATAAATTTGACTTCATCAAAGTTTAAAAGTTTTATAATACAAGTAATACTATTAAGACAAATGATCGCACAGAGAATGGGAGAAAATATTTGGAAATCATATAACACATGTGACAAGAGACATGTATCCAGAATATAAAGAGAACTCCTACAATTGAATAATAAAGGATAATTAATCCAATATTTAAATGGTCAAAGAATCAGAGTAGACATTTCTCTAAGGAAGGCATATGAATAACCAATAAGCTCAAGAGAAGATGCTTACAATGATCATTCATTAAGGAAATGCTAACTAAAACCACAAGATACCACTTCACAAAGCCACTATAGAGTGGCTAATAACAAGCATTGTAGAGGATGTGGAGAAATTGAAACTCTCATGCATTGCCACTGGGAATGTAAAATGTTGGAGCCACTTTGGAAGACAGATTGGTGGTTCCTCAAAAGTTGAACATGGAGTTACCTTATGACCTGGCAATCCCACTCCTAGGTACATATGCAAAAGAATTGAAAACAGGTACTCAAACAAATACATATGCAATCATAGTCATAGCAGCACTATTCACAATATCCAAAAGGTATAAATAACCCACATTTCAATCCATTGATGAACTGATAAACAAAATGTAGTATATCCCTCCAACGGCCTGTTGTTTGACAATAAAAAGGAATGAGGAATTGATCATAGTACAACATGAATGAACCTTGAAAACACTATACTAAGTGAAAGAAACAAGTCACAAAAGACCACATATTAGATTATTCCATTTATATAAGACATTCAGAATAGGCAAAGCTATAGAGATGGAAAGTGGATTAGTGGTTGTCAAGGGCTTGAGGGATGGGGAGGGATTAGGAGTGACTGCTGGTGGATAGTTCATTGCTTTTTGAAGTGATGAAGATATTCTAAAATTAATTAGATTCTGGGGGTTGTCACACAATCCTGTCAATATATTAATATCATTGAATTATTATATACTTTAAATGGATGAGTGGTATAGCATGTGAATTTTGCCTCAATAAAGCTGTCTAGTGAAACACAGTATAGACAAAGTATTTGAATAGGAATTTTCCCAAAGAAGGTATGCAAAAAAAGCCAACAAGCACATAAAAAGAGGTTAAACATTGGTCACTAAAGAAATGCAAATCAGTCCTGTTGTAGTGGCTCATGCCTGTAAAACCACACTTTGGGAGGCAGAGGCGGGTGGATCACTTGAGGTCAGGAGCTCAAGACCAGCCTGGCCAATGTGTTGAAACCCCATCTCTACTAAAAATACAAAATTAGCCAGGTGTGGTGGCGGGTGTCTGTAATCCCAGCTACTCGAGAAGCTGAGGCAGGAGAATCAGGAGGCGGAGGTTGCTGTGAGCCAAGATAGGGTCATTGTACTCCAGCCTAGGCAAAGAGCAAAACTCCATCGAGAAAGAGAAAGAAAGAAAGAGAGAAAGAGAGAAAGAAAGAAGGGAGGGAGGGAAGGAAGGAAGGAAGGAAGAGAAAGAAATGCAAATCAGAACCACAAAGAGATATCACTTCACACTCACTAGGAGGGCTATGTTTTTTTTGTTTTGTTTTGTTTTGTTTTGTTTTTGAGACAGAGTCTCACTCTGTCACCGAGGCTGGAGTGCAGTGGCACGATCTCGGCTCACTGCAATCTCCATAGGAGGGCTATGATTTTAAAAATGGAAAGCAACACATTTGGCAAAAATGTGGAGCAATAGGGAAGTTTGTACATTGCTGGTGGGAATATAAAATGGTGCAGCCATTGTGAAAATAGTTTGGCAACTCCTCAAAAAATTAAATACAGAATTCTCATTTGACCCAATAATTCCATTCCTAGGAACATAAGAGAAATGAAAACATATGTCCACACAGAGACTTGTACATGGACATTTATAGCAGCACTATTCACAATAGCCAAAAGATGGGAAAAACCCCAAATGCCCATCAATGGATGAAAGGATAAACAAATCGTATTATATACATACAATGAAATATTATTCAGCCCTGAAAAGGAATAAAGTCCTGATACATGCTACATACCTGATAGGAGTCCTGATACATGAATCTCAAAAACATTATGCTAAGCAAAAGAAGCCAGACAAAAGGCCACATATTGTATGATTCCTTGTATTTGGAATACTCAGAATAGGCAAATCCATAGAGACACAAAGCCGATTAGTGGAGGAGGAATAGAGAATGATTGCTTAATGAACGTAAGGTATTTTGTGGTGTGATGAAAAAGTTTTAAAACTAGAGAAAAACGGCCATTGTACAGCATTGTGAATGCACCAAATGCCCCTGAATTATCTACTTTAAAAGTTATTTGAATGTTATTTGAATTTCAGCTCTGTTTTTGCATCAGACTCAAAACATAACAAAAATCTAATCTTCTCATTTAGAGGTCACCCCATAAACATCAGGACAAAATCCCAATAACTTATATTGGCATTCAAGTCCCTTCACAACTTGGCCTAAACTTATATCCTCCCCCTGATCTCCACCACTTCCCACAAGTCCTCTATATTCTAGCCACATGTTTCTCTCATAACTCTTCTTTGAAATGTCTTTTCACAACAGCTTTGCATATGCTGCTCTGCTTCCCCATCTAGACCATGAGCATCTCAAAGGCAGAAACAACATTTAATTCATCTTTGCATCCCAACAGCCTAACCCTGAGTCTGGCATTTGGTGGACACTTAATGAATGTTTGCTGAATTGAATCGAATGTGCATGGAAACTCTGGGAAAAATCCTCCAGAATCCTTCAGATGGTGAATGTGCAGTGAAGAGGTGGAATGAGGCAACTCCCTCAAATTACGAATTCACCTATTTTGTTAAGAAAACATTAAGATGGATATCTTTTATTTTTCTGTGTGAAAATAAAGAAAAAAGAATGCTGAAATGCAGTGAGTACCCTAAAGGTTTATTTTATATTAGATGGAGGGTTGAGAAGAAAAAAATGTAAGTAAAGTAGGTGGCGTAATAGGGATTTTTGCAATTTAACCTTAAAAAAGTGAAAATGGCTGCATTGAACACCTGTGGGCCTTCCCTGGAACTGCATTCAACAGAGGAAAATAAGAGGAAGGGGAGATGTTAGGCAAGAGGGAGGAATGGAAGTCAGCATCTTCCCAGGTTTCTGCCATGTATCCTGCAGAGCTAAGAATATGGTGGTTGAGACTAGAGTGCAAGATTAAGAA
The DNA here is from genome assembly GCF_028858775.2 of Pan troglodytes. NCBI lineage: Eukaryota > Metazoa > Chordata > Mammalia > Primates > Hominidae > Pan > Pan troglodytes. Next base: position 80,234,687 of record NC_072398.2, on the reverse strand, counting down.
GACCCTCAGCATAAATGGAGTCTCCCCTTGTTCAAACATGTTACTGACCTTCCCTTAAACGAACCAAACAAAGAACACAGCACTGAGATTCACATACACAATAAGTTCAGAACTGATGTTCAGAAGTATAAGTTAAGCATTCCTAATTTGAAAATTTGAAATCCAAAATGCTCCAAAATCTGAAACTTTCTGAGTGCTGACATGACACTCAAAGGAAATGCACATTAGAGCATTTCAGATTTCCAATTTCCTGATTAGGGATACTCAACCAGTAGGTACAATGCAAATTATTCCAAAATCTCAAAAAAAAAAAAAAAAATACACAAAATCCAAAACACTTCTGGTCCCAAGCATTTTATATAAGGAATACACAACCTATAATAACAATTATAATAAAAGCTAACATTAACTACCCACTATCTGACAGCATGCCAGCTGAGGGGAACACTGAAATGAATCACGCACAATTATTATTATTTATTATTATTATTATTTGAGATGGAGTCTTGCTCTGTTGCCCAGGCTGGAGTGCAGTGGCGCGATCTCAGATCACTGCAGCCTCCGCCTCCAGGGTTCAAGTGATTCTCCTGCCTCAGCCTCTTGAGTAGCTGGGATTACAGGCGCCCACCACCATGCCCGGCTAATTTTTGTATTTTTAGTACAGATGGGGTTTTGCCATGTTGGCCAGGCTGGTGTCGAACTCCTAACTTCAGGTGATCTGCCCTCCTCGGCCTCCCAAAGTCCTGGGATTACCAGTGTAAGCCATCGCATGCAGCCATAATGCACGATTTTTAACAAAAAACCCATAGCCAAGTGGGGTAGATAGACAAAGAAAGTTTAATTCAATAGTAAGCGTCACTGTTGACTTACAGACAAAGTGCTGCTGAATTCTCATGCCTTAGTGGCTTCATCTATGAAATGGGGATTAGAATTCTAAGCTATCTTGAGCAGCACCTTGGAGTTAACTAGAGAATTAAAGGAGATGTGGCCTGAGGAGCAGAAGAATTTTCTCTTCTCTAGGAGACTACAGTGGGAGTTACTCTGAGCTATAGAAAGAGAATATCTGTTGGGAAGTTGCTGGAGGACAGAGATGTGATGCTTACTTATCTCTGCATCCCCGATAACACCAACATATGATGGATGTTCAAACTTAAGTTTATTGAGTGTAACTGAAGCAAGTAGAATATGCTGTGTTGCAAGAATTTCTGCCAAACAACAGATCTGCCAGAGGCAGCAGGAATGCAAGGTTTCATTTGCACTCCACCAAAAAAAATGCAACTCCTGATGTAAAGGTGGAGAGTTAGTAAAAACAGAAAGTGGTAAGCAGAAATCCTCTTCTCATAATTCATTGTCAGGGACAGAGAAAAAAATATTGGCATCTCAAAGAGGGGCCTTTAGGGAGATTGATGCCTAACAGAATAATACCTCGGTGTGCCACACAAAACAACAGAAAAGTGGTCAGTAACCTTATTCGCTGATTTTTCTGAGACAAATTCATCTGAGTGGCATGGTTCTGTAAATGGAACTCCAATCCTACTTGGGGATGCATAATGGTTAATTATATGGCCACAAGTCTTGATATTTTTCAAAACAAGACAAGTTCCAAGTAAATCTCAGTCAGAACATGCATTGATGTTGTTCCCTGAAATGTGGTTTTTAAAACAGGCCAGTCTTAATTACATCTCTGGTGAAAAGGGACATAGGAAGATATTTTGTTCCCACAATGTTGGGTTCTCAATCAGGTACCACAGATTTAGACTTGCCAGGAAGATATGCAAAAAATTTACTCCAGGCAGTTTCCAGCAGTCTACTTCTATAAAGATGTATGTGCCAAAGTCCTTACATGGAGCCCAGGTGAGCCAGGCTGGACCTTACAGAGATAAGAAGATTATTTGACTCTTCCACCTGAAAAAACACTACAGCCAGCTAGAACCACTCTCCAAGTGTGACCCTCCAGAATCTTATCATGACTTGCACAAGTAGAGGCGTGGAAAGGTAAACCCAAAGAACAGCATTTTTGACATGTTTTAAGAACAATAAAGAAAAATTTACTCCAGGAAAGGCCAATCTGTACAACTATCAAAAGTCCCACTGCCTGTGAATGTGGCTCAATTGTCTCCTTAGCCAACCCACGTCCTTGAACCTATGCAGAAAATGGTGTGGGGTCACAGGCTTTAAGTTCTCCCTCCCATTTAGACAGATAACTACAGTCATCACAGCTCAGTATTTCTATTAACCCAGCCAAGAACCAGGCAGGCATCATAAAAGATTCAGGGACGATTTCTTCCTGTTGCCCTTTCTCTTGTTGGTATGGTGAGGGTAAAATTCTATCATCGAGAATTACTTTGAGTGTAACATGGCTATGGCTATGTATTCCTCTTTCAAAAGCAAATACCCATGGTGACCATACATGTTATATAACCCTTTGTGGATTTGCTTCTTAATTGCCTCTCTCACTACAAGAAAAGTTTGGTTCAGCAGGAATTAAGTAGGTACCCGAAGTGAGTGAAGGATAACAGGCCTGAAAGAGAAGAAGCTCTCAAAAGTGGACTGGATTGCCACAAAAGCAAGCTCTTCAGCATAGAGGCAACTATGAGAACTTTGGAACTAGACAGACTTGGATTAAGTTTTTCTTCTCCCTCTAATTAGCTGTGCAAGCTATAAGTCACCTAACCTCTCCTTGCCTCTGTTTCTGCATCTGTAAAATAGTAATAACAATATCTACCCTGAGGAGATCTTTAAGGATCTGAGTCAATGTATATAAAGTGCCTAGATGATATATCAATGTATAAAAATCTGCCTAGCATATAATAATATAGTAGTTGTGCTCATAATCCCTTTCTATCTGCATTAGCAGAGTTGATGTAATAGGTTTCACAATGTCCCCACCCCTGAAGGCTAACAATCGTATGAAAAAAAAGCTCAACATCACTGATCATTAGAGAAATGCAAATCCAAACCACAATGAGATACAATCTCACACCAGTCAGAATGGCTATTATAAAAAGTCAAAAAATAATAGGTGCTGGCAAGGTTGCAGAGAAAAAGGAATGCTTATACATTATTGTAAATTAGTTCAACCATTGTGGAAGACAGTGTGGTGATTCCTCAAAGACCAAAAAACAGAAATACCATTTGACTCAGCAATCCAATTACTGGGTATACACCCAAAGGAATGTAAATCATTCTATCATAAAGACACATGCATGTGTATGTTCACTGCAGCACTATTCACAATAGCAAAGACATAGACTCAACCCAAAAGCCCATCAATAGCAGATTGGATAAAGAAAATATGGTACATGCATACCACGGACCGTTTGCAGGGTCATGGATGGAGCTGGAAGCCATTATACCGAACAAACTAATCCAGGAACAGAAAACCAAAAACCACACGTTCTCATTTATAAGTGGGAGCTAAATGATGAGAACACATAGACATATAGAGGGGAACAACATACACTGAGGCCTGTCATAGGCTGGAGGTTGGGAGGTGGGAGAGTTCGGGAAAAATAATGAATGGGTACTAGGCTTAATACCTGGGTAATGAAATAATCTGTACAACAACTCCCCATGACACAAGTTTGCCTCTGTAACAAACCTGCACATGTACCCCTGAACTTAAAATAAAAGTTAATAATAATAATAATAATAATAATGTCCCCACTCCTGAAGATCTCCATGTCCTAATTCCAAGAGCCTGTGAACATACCTTACATGGTAATAGAGACTTTGAAGATATGATTAAATTAAGGATTTTTAGATAACAAGGAGGTTATTCTGAATTTTCCAGATAGGCCCAATATAATCACAAGGGTCCTTATAAGAGAGAAGGCTATATGAAGACAGAAGCAGAGAGAGTTCGGAAGATACTGCACAACTAACTTTGAATAGGAAGGAAGAGAACAGGAGCAGCTTCTAGAAGCTGGAAAAGGCAAGGAACAGATTCTTTCCTAGAGCCTCCAGAAGGAACCAGCCCTGCCAACACTTTTTTTTTTCTTTGAGACGGAGTATCGCTCTGTCACCCAGGCTGGAGGGCAGTGGCGTGATCTCAGCTCACTGCAAGCTCCACCGCCTCCCAGGTTCACGCCATTCTCCTGCCTCAGCCTCCCTAGTAGCTGGGACCACAGGCGCCCGCCACCACGCCTGGCTAATTTTTTTTCTATTTTTAGTAGAGACAGGGTTTCACCGTGTTAGCCAGGATGGTCTCGATCTCCTGACCTTGTGATCCGCCTGCCTCGGCCTCCCAAAGTGCTGGGATTACAGGCTTGAGCCACCGCACCTGGCCAACACTTTTATTTTGGTCCTGTATGATTCATTACAGACTTCTGACCTCCAGAACTGTGAGAGAATAATCTGTGTTGTTTTAAGACACTACAGATGTAGTACTTTGTTACAGGAGCAACAAATACAGTTGGATTTGGCCAGGCACGGTGGTTCATGCCTGTAATCCCAACACTTTGGGAAGCCGAAGTAGGCAGACCACTTGAGGTCAAGAGTTCAAGACCAGCCTGGCCAACATGGCAAAACCCTGTCTGTACTAAAAATACTAAAATTAGCCAGATGCGGTGGTGCGTGCCTGTAGTCCCCACTACTCAGGAGGCTGAGGCATGAGACTTGCTTGAACCCAGGAGGCAGAAGTTGCAGTGAGCCAAGATCACCCCCACTGCACTCCAGTCTGGGTGACAGAGTGAGACCCTGTCTCAAAAGAAAAAAAAAATACAGTTGAATTCACTATATCGCTCTAGTCCAGACTTCTGTTCTTAGATCCAGACTCACTTATACAAATACTTTCTTGATATCTCCACCTGATTATATCAAAACATCTTACACTTAATTTGTCCAAAAACAAATTTATGATCTCCATCTGCCATCTCCCTCTCTTCTGACATAACACGTCTGGTCCTTTTACAGTTACCCTCACCTCAGGAAATGGTGATACCACTGCATAATTCAGGGCCCTGGCCATCCTCCTGGACCCTTCCTTTGTCTTCTCCTCACCCCATTACTAAGCCCATTGCCAAGCCATGTTTGTTTTATCTCTTAAGGTTCTTCCAACTCTGCTTTTCTCCACCCAGTCTACCAGCACCCTACTTCATGCTGTCTTCTCTCTTAACTAGGCCTCTATCATGGTCTTCTAATTGGTCTTTTACATTTACTTTTGCCAGCTTACAATACATTATCTACCCTCTTGTCAGAGTGATCTTTTCAAAATGCAATTCTGATCACGCTATTCTGCTTAACCCCTTGTGTGTTGTTGCCTTGCTCACAATATTAAGAGCAAAATCCTTACCATGGTCTGAAAGGTTCTGTATTCTCTATTTGTTTAAGTAATTTTCCAAATGTATCTCAAACCGCAATGTCCCTTGCTCTCTGTGACCCAGCCATGGCAACTTCCTTTGAATTCTTCATATATACCATGCTTTCTCATGCTACAATTGTCTTTGTGGCAATTATTCCTTCCACCTTAATTTTTTCTCCTGTTACTCCTACCAGTCTGTAAATCTTCTCAAGGGCAGAGCCCCTATCTGTTTTATCATTCATCTCCACTGTTTAGGATAGTGCCTGGCCTCTCTATAGGAGTATATATATGTGTGTGTATATATATATGTGTGTATATATATATATACACACACATACATTTGTTTAATGAATGAATGAATGGGTGTCCACTACTCTTCTCATCAGTGCCTAAGACAGATTTAACCTCTATTTAGCTTTCTTATTCTTTGCAGCAGTACAAAGTGGAGAAACACAGAGTTTCTGAAGAAACTTGTGGTTTAAGTTATGCAACCAGCTGACTCTAAAATCTTGATAGAGGACTTGATAGACTACTATATATTATGACAGCTTTTACTCATTTGAAACAAGTTTATTTCAGGACCCGTGGTAAGCAGAATTCTATGATAACATCATGCCCATTGTCTCTCATCCTTGTATAATTTCCTCCTCTTGTGTGTGGTGAGAACCTGTGAATCAGATGAAATATCACTCTGCTGATCGTATTACATGATACGGCAAAGGGATCTCACAGATGCAATTAAGGTCACAAATAAGTTGATCTTATCCTGGGAGAGGCTGACTTAGTCAGGTAAGCCCTTAAATGCAGTTTTCTCTGGCTGGCTTTGGAGGAAGCAAGCAAACAGCCATTCTCTGAGCTGCTTACAGAGAAGGGCGGTCTCCAGGAGCTGAGGGTGCTCCCTGCCTGACAGCTGGCAAGGAAATGTGGACCTCATCGTATAATCACAGCACCCTGAACTAACTTGGAAGAGGACCCCCCAGATGGGAGCTCAGCCTCAGCGGACACCTTGATCACCGCCCTGTGAAGGCTAAGCAGAGGACCCAGTTAGGCTGTGCCCAAACTCCTCAGCCACAGAAGCTGTGAAATAGTAAATGTGTGTTGCTTCAGCTGCAAAGTTTGTAGTAATTTGTTACACAGCAATAGAAAACTAAAACTGAGCCAATATTGTCAAACTCTGCATAGCAGCTGATTTTTTTTTTTTTTCTGAGAACGATAAGCATGCTGAGTTAGAACTTTCCATGAGAAGACAGATTTTAATTATCTGGGTATCTAAAGCATCAAAGTACTTTTCTCACTCTGAAAACCCAAAAATAGCTGCACAGATTTTCTTTAGAACTTTCCAAAAATAAGATTTTCTTCAGAGCAGAAATCAAGTGTGGAAAATGTTAATCTAGAAGGAAAAAGAAGCTTAAGTAGTATAAATAGCTTAAAATAGGCTACAGGGACTGACCTATGGGAGGCTCTGAGGAAAATTGCTAATTGTTTAGAATAGCAGAAATGTTCAATTACCAGTTGCATGCAAGGTATCAGTAGAGGCTGTATGCTTGTTGGTTTCCTAGTCACTCCAAGAGTAGAGACAGGGCCAAAGACTGTACCATGATGGAGAGGTCATCCTTACTAAACGCAATTCCAAAATGTACTCACACACCCAGAAAAGATTTTATAAGGGTGCATCATCCTTTTTTATGGCTTTAAACAGGAGTATGATTACATAAAAATAACAAGAATACACTTTTCTTTTTAAAACTCTTCAGAAAGTAAGTCAGTTAACCTTCTTGGGTCCACATTTCCTCATCTCTGAACAGCACTCCAAGGTTCTTTTAAGCTTTATAATTCCGCTATGAGATTCTTCCATCATTTTATCTACCGGTTTTGTCAGTGTTAGATGAGGTTGACTATGAAAGGCATCCAGTACATAGTAAGCAATCAACAAATGTGAATTCTTCATAGTAAAATATTTCATCCATCTTGGCTGCTGGCACAGCTATTATAAAACCTTTCTTCATAAGACTGATTTGCCAAAGCTCTTCATCACCTTTCCAAAGCATCTCTTGATTTCTCTTTAATTATGGAGAATTTAAAGGCAGAATTAATCTTCTAGAAAGGACCAGCTATAGAAAAGCATTCTAAGAAGATTCTTAACCTTGATCCCTACTTGTACATTCCCTTAATTGTTATTTGTAAATTTCAGCACTATATTGGGTTCCTATACCCTGCCACTTATCTCTATCTAGATGCCACACTACTCCTCAAACTCAGCTTATCCAAATTTAAATGTTATTTTCCCTCCCCAATCAGCCCATGTCTGCCAGATTTTCCTGACTGAATTTGGGCAAGTAATTTTAGCTCACTGAGCCTCAGCTTCCTCTGCTGTAAAATTAGAATAATAATCCCTGCACTCTAACAAAGACATCACGGGCCCAATGATAATGTGCAAAGTGCATGCAAACCATTTCACATAAAACACACCTTAGGAGGTTGTTGGTTTCTCCCAACTATTTTCTTCTACTGCATTTCACAAACCCACTTAAGTACAACCATTTGGCTTGTTTCAAAAGCACATTATAAGCAGTCTTTTCTTTTCACTTTTGCTTACTCTGATTCCTCTGAGTGGATTTGTTTCTTTCCTTTCTTCTTGTTTCAGTTGGATTTTTTCTTTTAAGATCCAGATACATTTCATCTTCCCCATAAAGTGTTCTTCTACATCCCTGATCCATGATCATAGCCCTTATATGTTGTAAGCTTTTGAATTTCTAGAGCTCTGCACTAGTCATTTGGCACTTAGCTTTGGACAACCTGTAGCACTTATCTTTTCATGTATGTGTTGGATCCACAATGAACATATTAACTCTTTGAGAGCAGGGTCCTCTTTGCTAGCCCAGTGCCATACACAAGCTGACATTCTATAAACATTAGTTGCTTTGTTGAAACGACATCATTTCAATTACGAATTCTAATCATTCTTAGGTAAATTGGAGACTCTCAATGTCAATATGTTGACACTTTATAAATTTTAATTAGCATATTGGCAATTATACTCCACAGCTGTTTTCATAGGGCACTTCACAATTATTCATCAGTTTTTGTCAAGATATTCTCAGGAGGTGAGTGATAAAGATCATTCCCTGCCATTCTTTTGTTCTAAATTTAGAAAAGCATAGTACAGTGATTTTATGAAATATATTGAGAAGATTCAGGATAAAAATTGACATAAAAAAGTAAAATTCTTTCTTAGCCCCCTGTGCCAGTGAAAATCCTTCTCTAGCATTTGTTCCTACAGAAAAGCAAATAATGTCTTATTTGATTTTGTTGAACTGCTTGTAGTCCTTGAAGATTGGGTGAGTCTCTAGTCTTCTATTCAAACTGAAATGTTTTACTTTAATAACTCAAGAAAAGATAATTTTAGTGTATCTTGGCTATCATATGTGATTTTGTTTATTGACTGTTTTCTGATTATGATAATGCAAACAAAACCCAAAGTAAGTAGAAGCAATGAAATAATAAAGATTAGAAAACAATAAAATAGAAAAAAATGTTTTTAAAAAATAAAATCAATAAAACTGATAAACTTCCAGCCAAGCTGATCAGGCAAAAGAGAAAAGACACAACTTGACAATATCAACAATGAAAGAGAAAACATCACTAGAGTTCCTAGGGACATTAAAAGGAAAATAAGGAAATATAAGGAACAGCTTTTTTGCCAATAAATTCAATAATTTAGGTAAAATGGAAAGTTTTTTATTTTTTTATTTTTTATTTTTATTTTTATTATACGTTAAGTTTTAGGGTACATGTGCACAACGTGCAGGTTTGTTACATACGTATACATGTGCCATGTTGGTGTGCTGCAGCCATTAACTAGTCATTTACATTAGGTATATCTCCTAATGCTATCCCTCCCCCCTCCCCCCACCCCACAACAGTCCCGAGAGTGTGATGTTCCCCTTCCTGTGTCCATGTGTTCTCATTGTTCAATTCCCACCTATGAGTGAGAACATGCGGTGTTTGGTTTTTTGTCCTTGCCATAGTTTACTGAGAATGATGATTTCCAGTTTCATCCATGTCCCTACAAAGGACATGAACTCATCATTTTTTATGGCTGCATAGTATTCCATGGTGTATATGTGCCACATTTTCTTAATCCAGTCTATCATTGTTGGACATTTGGATTGGTTCCAAGTCTTTGCTATTGTGAATAGTGCCGCAATAAACATACATGTGCATGTGTCTTTATAGCAGCATGATTTATAGTCCTTTGGGTATATACCCAGTAATGGGATGGCTGGGTCAAATGGTATTTCTAGTTCTGGATCCCTGAGGAATCGCCACACTGACTTCCACAATGGTTGAACTAGTTTACAGTCCCACCAACAGTGTCAAAGTGTTCCTATTTCTCCACATCCTCTCCAGCACCTGTTGTTTGCTGACTTTTTAATGATTGCCATTCTAACTGGTGTGAGATGGTATCTCATTGTGGTTTTGATTTGCATTTCTCTGATATATGTGCCACATTTTCTTAATCCAGTCTATGATTGTTGGACATTTGGGTTGGTTTCAAGTCTTTGCTATTGTGAATAGTTCCACAATAAACATATGTATGCATGTGTCTTTATAGCAGCATGTTTTATAATCCTCTGGGCATATACCCAGTAATGGGATGGCTGGGTCAAATAGTATTTCTAGTTCTAGATCCCTGAGGAATCGCCACACTGACTTCCACAATGGTTAAACTAGTTTACAGTCCCACCAACAGTGTAAAAGTGTTCCTATTTCTCCACATCCTCTCCAGCACCTGTTGTTTCCTGACTTTTTAATGATCGCCATTCTAACTGGTGTGAGATGGTACCTCATTGTGGTTTTGATTTGCATTTCTCTGATGGCCAGTGCTGATGAGCATTTTTTCATGTGTATGTTGGCTGCATAAATGTCTTCTTTTGAGAAGTGTCTGTTCATATCCTTTGCCCACTTTTTGATAGGATTGTTTGTTTTCTTCTTGTAAATTTGTTTGAGTTCTTTGTAGATTCTGGATATTAGCCCTTTGTCAGATGAGTAGATGGCAAAACTTTTCTCCCATTCTGTAGGTTGCCTGTTCACTCTAATGGTAGTTTCTTTTGCTGTGCAGAAGCTCTTTAGTTTAATTAGATCCTATTTGTCAATTTTGGCTTTTGCTGCCATTGCTATTGGTGTTTTAGACATGAAGTCCTTCCCATGCCTATGTCCTGAATGGTATTGCCTAGGTTTTCTTCTAGGGTTTTTATGGTTTTAGGTCTAACATTTAAGTTTTTAATCCATCTTGAATTAATTTTTGTATAAGGTGTAAGGAAGGGATCCAGTTTCAGTTTTCTACATATGGCTAGCCAGTTTTCCCAGCACCATTTATTAAATAGGGAATCCTTTCCCCATTTCTTGTTTTTGTCAGGTTTGTCAAAGATCAGATAGTTGTAGATATGCGGCATTATTTCTGAGAGTTCTGTTCTGTTCCATTGGTCTATATCTCTGTTTTGGTACCAGTACCATGCTGCTTTGGTTACTGTAGCCTTGTAGTATAGTTTGAAGTTACGTAGCGTGATGCCTCCAGCTTTGTTCTTTTGGCTTAGGATTGACTGGGCAATGTGGGCTCTTCTTTGGTTCCATATGAACTTTAAAGTAGTTTTTTCAATTCTTTGAAGAAAGTCATTGGTAGCTTGATGGGGATGGCATTGAATCTATAAATTACCTTGGGCAGTATGGCCATTTTCACAATATTGATTCTTCCTACCCATGAGCATGGAATGTTCTTCCGTTTGTTTGTATCCTCTTTTATTTAATTGAGCAGTGGTTTGTAGTTCTCCTTGAAGAGGTCCTTCACATCCCTTGTAAGTTGGATTCCTAGGTATTTTATTCTCTTTGAAGCAATTGTGAATGGGAGTTCACTCATGATTTGGCTCTCTGTTTGTCTGTTATTGGTGTATAAGAATGCTTGTGATTTTTGTACATTGATTTTGTATCCTGAGACTTTGCTGAAGTTGCCTATCAGCTTAAGGAGATTTTGGGCTGAGACAATGGGGTTTTCTAGATATACAATCATGTCATCTGCAAACAGGGACAATTTGACTTCCTCTTTTCCTAACTGAATGCCCTTTATTTCCTTCTCCTGCCTGATTGTCCTGGCCAGAACTTCCAACACTATGTTGAATAGGAGTGGTGAGAGAGGGCATCCCTGCCTTGTGTGAAATTGAGGCAATAATTAATAGCTTACCAACCAAAAAAAGTCCAGGACCAGATGGATTAACAGCCGAATTCTACCAGAGGTACAAGGAGGAGCTGGTACCATTCCTTCTGAAACTATTCCAATCAATAGAAAAAGAGGGAATCCTCCCTAACTCATTTTATGAGGCCAGCATTATCCTTATACTAAAGCCTGGCAGAGACACAACAAAAAAAGAGAATTTTAGACCAATATCCCTGAAGAACATCGATGCAAAAATCCTCAATAAAATACTGGCAAACTGAATCCAGCAGCACATCAAAAAGCTTATCCACTATGATCAAGTGGGCTTCATTCCTGGGATGCAAGGCTGGTTCAACGTACGCAAATCAATAAATGTAAACCAGCATATAAACAGAACCAATGACAAAAACCACATGATTATCTCCATAGATGCAGAAAAGGCCTTTGACAAAATTCAAGAAGGCTTCATGCTAAAAACTTTCAATAAATTAGGTATTGATGGGATGTATCTCAAAATAATTAGAGCTATTTATGACAAACCCACAGCCAATATCATACTGAATGGGCAAAAACCGGAAGCATTCGCTTTGAAAACTGGAAAGTTTTTTTAAAAGAAGCAAACTACCCAAGTCATTCAAAAACTAAAAGATAATCTGAATAGTTTTTTTGTCTATATTTGAAGGAAATTGAACTTATAATTAAAAATTCTTCCCCACGCAATACCCCAGGCCCAGATGATTTCACAGTTGAATTCTTTCAAACATTTATTGAAGAAATAATGTCAATTCTTTCTTTTTTCTTTGTCCAAGATGGTGGATTAGAGGCATTGCCAGCATACCTCTCCCACTTGGAAGGACAAAATCGTGTGTAGAGATTCACACTGTGAACTTTTTTCAGGAAGTGATGCAGAAACTGAACAGGGTAACCAAAGGAATCTGTAGACCCTTTGAAGAAAGCAACAGGCTGCAGCCTACACAGTGAGTCAGGTAAAGGGCTATGAGTCCCTAGGGTGAGAGGAGAGACTGCCCCTGGGACACACAGCCCCTCCAGGGACCCTGGAAGTCTAGGCCCCAGGGGAAGGCCTTAACCCTACACAGTACAGGAACCAACCTGGGGAGGCACATGGAATATAAAAGTAGGAGCAGCACGGGAAGACCCTTGCATGCACTCCCAGTTTCCAGTGCAGACGGAGGGAAAGCATTTTTCACTGTTCCTCACAGAGGACCCTGCAGAGCACAGCCAAATAGTTCAGGCAGGGGTCTCAGGTTGAAAGAAGCCCCCAACTGGGTTTCACGATATAATCTTGGGTAAGGATGAACTCCCTTAGCCAGGGCTGGGGCAGGGGAGTGAAAAGTGTGCTCCAGCTGCTAGTGCAGGAACCACAAGTGCAGAAGCTGGGTGCCCAGCTTTGCAGTGGATAGGGAGGGGCATGGACTGAAAGCCACAGTTGCCATCTCCAGAGGGAAAGCATATGCTTTGGAGCAGTTGTGAGTTCTGAATGCAGGCCACCTGGAACTGAGCCCACCGCTGCCAGTGGAACACTGCACGAGTGGTTATGCCTCGCCAAGTGTGTGGGATCTGTGTGGGGCTTACCATCACCTGCTACTCCCCTCTCCCTGTGCTAACTCTTCTGTGCAGCAGAGGCAGCAATACTACCCTCTGGAATATCAACCCAGTGGCCTGAGAACTGCACCTGTCTTCTGACACCCACAAGGGCTGCTGCTTACCCTGCATGAGACTCACAGTACAAACCTACCTGACTCAGCCCCCACCTGGCTTTGCCCCACAACCTGCCCTGGTAACTAAATACAAAAGATAGAATCTTTTGGGAGCTATATGGCTTCTTTCATTGCCTGAGAAACCAGAGTATCCTCCACTTCCCAGGCAAAATAAGGCAAGCAAAAATCCCACTGCTACCACTGCAGCTGATGCTCTTTTGCAAGCACCACCTCCTAGCTGGAGACCAACCAATGCAGTCCATTACAGCATCTCCTGATAGAATAACACTGCACCCAGGAAGGAGAAAACAGCTGCATGATCTGAGCTATCACCACTGCCTGCACCACTCTGGCTAACCAGGAGGTCCTGAGTCTGTCTATATGACTACTTCATTACTACTTTAACTGGCATTCAAGAAAGCCAATACACTAAGGCTAACAATAACCAAGGAATCTCACAGAGTATACATCATTCCCCTGCCACTCCCATTAGAGCTGGTGCTGCTACCCCCTGCTGGGAGACTTGAGGTCATATCACTTGATCCCTTGCAGACATTTTCCAGCTCCTGCCTGGAGTGTGGCAACCTTACTGGGTGGCTAGACCCAGAGGAGCAACAACACTCAAAATAGTCTGTCTCCCAGGTACTCCCACTCTTAGGGGAAGAGGGAGTGTACCACAGCAAGGGAATACCCTGTGAGACAAAGTAATCTGTATGGTAGGCCTTGAGCAGCAGATCTTTCCACTGGTGGGAAGTTTCTTTCAGCAGAGGCAGAGTTGCAGTGCTGGGCTCAGCAGGGAGCATCTTCAGTTCTAACCCAACAGTCAGACAGACCTGGTGTGTGTAAAGGGTATTGGAGAAGGGGACATCTTTCCCCCCTTGTTCACTATTGCAGGCACAGTTGGGGCTTCTTCCATGGGAACTTGGCATGGGTGCAACTATAGACAGCCTTTCTCAAACACGTTGGAGTGACTGTATTCCTGCAGAAGGAACACCCTCCAGGTTCAGGCTTACAAGAGAGACAGAGTCACATTTCCTCTCTACTTGGAATATCAACACTCCTACAGATGAAAAGAGGCACCTGTGTGATCTGAATAGCTACAGCACTGAGACAGGGGTGTGTCTAAGAGTTAGATAACTCTCTTGCTAACCTGTCAGGGGACCTGAGGTGGCTCCAACCCTTCCCCCTGTTAAGACCTCAGTGTGACTCACTGAGAGCTCCTCCAGCCCCCTCTGTCAAGGCTTGGACATCTGTCTACCATTGGGTATTGCATTTGCCCACCTGCTTTAGCCACAACTGGTTGCTAACCAGAGACACCTCCCCTACTGGCCTGAAGCCTAAACCATCAAACCAGTAAATAAAATACTGGGGAAAAATAAATAAATAAATAAAAAGGTGCACACCACATGGTTATATGATAAGCTTTGAGAGACCTCTACCATTCCAACCCCAAAGGAGACAGTGAACTTGCTCACACACTGAGCACATTGCTACTACAACCAGCATATGAGAAAGCCACTATACAAAGACTCTGTATTATCAAGGAACTCTTACAGAGTCTTCACCCCTGAAAGCATCAAGAACCAAATATAATTAACTATAAGCATTAAAGTCACATCCTTAAGGGGAAAAAAGAAATTAACAAACAAATGAAGAAAGACAGTTACATAAAACATAAATTCAAGAATAATGAGAAGAAATAGGCTACCCAAATGAGAAGAAACTCTGGTAATATGACAAAACAGGATTCTATAACACCTTCAAAGATAACACTAGCTCTTCAGCAATAGATCCAAACCAAGATGAAATCTTTGAAATACCAGATAAGGAATTCAGACAGTCAATTATTAAGCTACTCAAGGGGATTTCAGGGAAAGGTGAAAACCATCATAAAGAAATTTAGAAAGCATTTCAGGATATGAATGAAAAATTTTCTAGAAAGACAGATATTTTAAAGAAAAACCAATCAGAACTTCTGGAAATGAAAGACATACTTAGGGAATTACACAATGCTGTGGAAAGTTTTAACAATAGACTACAACAAGTAGAAGAAAGAATTTCAGAGCTCAAAGACAAGGCTTTTGAATTAACCTAATCAGACAAAAATAAAGAAAAGATAATCAAAAGAAATGAACGAAGTCTTCAAGAAATATGGGATTATGTAGAATGGTCAAACCTAAGAATAATTGTTGTTCCTAAGGAAGAGGAGAACACAGTAAGTCTGGGAAACATATTTCAGGGAATAATTGAAGAAAAATTCCCTGGTCTGGCTAGAGATCTAAATATCCAAATCCAAGAGGATCAAAGAACTCCTGGGAAATTCATTGCAAAAAGATCTTCACCAAGGCCTGTAGTCATCAGGCTATCTAAAGTCAACATGATAAAAAGAATTCTAAGTGCACTAAAACAAAAGTATCAGGTAACCCACAAAGGAAAACCTTTCAGACTAATAGCGGACTTCTCGGCAGAAACCTTATAGGCCAGAGAAGATTGGGGTTCTAACTTCAACCCCTTTAAACAGAACAACTGTTAGCCAAGAACTTTGTATCCAGCAAAACTGTTTCATAAATGAAGGTGAAATAAATCATTTTCAGACAAACAAATGCTGAGGGAATTTGCCACCACCAGACCAGCCCTACAATAAATGCTAGAAGGAGTTCTAAACCTTGAAATAAAAGCCAAATATGCACCAAAATAGAACCTCTTGAAAGCTTAAAACTCACAAGGGCTATAAACAATAACACAATGAAAAAAATCAAACTTAGGTAACAACATGATAAAGAGAACAGTAACTCACATCTCAATATTTCCATTGAATGTAAATGGCCTAAATGCTACATTTAAAAGATACAGAATGGCAGAAAGGATTTTTAAAAATCACAAACCAAATATTTGCTGTCTTCAACAGGCTTACCTAACATGTAAGAATTCATATAAACTCAAGGTAAAAGGGTGTAAAAAGATATTCCATGCAAATGGAAAGCAAAAGTGAGCAGGAATAGCTATTCTTATATTAGGAAAACAAAAAACAGACTTCAAAGGGTTAATGGTAAACTATATAATGATAAAAGGATCAATCCAACAGAAGATATTACATTCCTAAATTTATATATTCCTAACACTGTAGATCCCAGATTCATAAAACAATTACGACTAGACCTCAGAAATGAGATAGACAGCAACACAATAGTAGTGGGAGACTTCAATACACCACTGACAGTACTAGACAGATCTTTGAAAAAGAAAGTCAAGAAAGAAACTATGGACTTAAAAGGCATGCTAGAACAAATGGACTTAACAGATATTTACAGAACATTCTACCCAAGAACTGCAGAATATACATTCTACTGATAAGCACATGGAACATTCTCCAAGATAAACCATATGACAGGCCACAAAACACGTCTCAATAAATTTTAAAAAATTGAAATCATATCAAGTATCTTCTCAGACCACAGCAGAATAAAACTAGAAATCAAATCTAAAAGGAATCCTCAAAATTATAATGTGGAATAACTGGAACTGTCTCATACATTACAACAGGTACATCTATTATACATCTATTATACTTTGAAAACAATTTTGGCAGTTTCTTATGAAGTTAACCCTTACCAAATAATCTAATAATTCCATTCCTTCTAAAAATTCACATATTTACCCAAGAGAAATGAAAATGAGCACACAAAGACTTGTACACTAATGGTCATAGAAGCTTTATTTATCATAGTAAGCAAATTGAAACAACCCAAATGCCCAACAACTAGTGAATGGAAAACCAAATTGTAGTATATCTATACAATGGAATACTATTCAGCAACACAAAGGAACAAACTATTGATACATCCAACAACATGGACGAATCTCAAAACCATTATGCTAGACACTAGCATAGAAACCTACACACTATAAGAATCTGTTTACATGAAATGTTAGGAAAAGCAAAACTATAGCACCAGAAAGCAGATAGTGGTTATTAGGGGTCAGGGAGTCAGAGGAAGGGAATACAAAAAAGCATAGAAATTTTGGTGGTGATCAAAATATTCTTTATTTTAATTGTGGTGGTGGTTACACAGGTATAAACAGTTGTCAAAAGTCATCAAATTAGACATTTAAATTAGTGAATTTTGTTGTATGTAAATTATCTCCCGATAAAGCTTCTAAAAATAACATAATTTGATTACAGATAATTTTGCTGTATTTCTACTTTATAGTTTTTCTATGGTTTTAAAAACTAAAAAAGTTTTACACTTTATTTTCTACTTTCTAACTTAATCTCAAATAATAAACATTCCCCATATTACTAAAATCTCTGTAATCATTTAATTCCTGCATAATATTCCAATTATACATATGCCACCCTTAATTAATCATTCCTTACTGGTGGGAATTTAGATTGTTTTCTATTTTCCTCTAAACTAATACTCTGATAATACTTTGTATACATATTCTTGTATATTTTGGGGGCTTTTTTCTTATATTTTCTTTTGTGTGTGTGTGTGTGTGTGTGTGAGACGGAGTCTTGCACTGTCGCCTAGGCTGGAGTGCAGTGGCATGATCTCAGCTCACTGCAAGCTCTACCTCCCAGGTTCATGCCATTCTCCTGCCTCAGCCTCCCAAGTAGCTGGGACTACAGGTGCCCGCTACCATGCCCGGCTAATTTTTTGTGTTTTTAGTAGAGACGGGGTTTCACCGTGTTAGCCAGGATGGTCTCGATCTCCTGACCTTGTGATCCACCCGCCTCGGCCTCCCAAAGTGCTGGGAATACAGGCGTGAACCACCGCACCCGGCCTTTCTTTTATTTTCAAAGATAAAATTATTAGGAAAAAGTATAAGAACATTTTAAGAATATTTAAACATACCGTTAATTTTTTTCCAGGAAGATTGTACTGATTCAGCTCTCTCTAGTAGTACATCGAAACAGCAATTTTACTGCACTCCTGCCACAACTGAATATTATCATTGTTTTAAATATTTGTTTAAACTCTCTTCTGAAACTTTACACTTCAGCTCAGCATTGGCTTGTAACTCTTCTCTGTATTTCTGTGCAGAGGTAGTCCATATTATTCACCCTCCTTTGGGCAGGGTCCACTTCATCCATCCAAATATCCCAAGGATCTGGGATATTTGCAGATTCCCTGGGTCATGTAAGGGTCTACTCTGACATCATCTCATGTTATTCTACAGCTTGAGTCTGTCTGCATGTGTTACTTCTGTCTGGCCAGTGATCTCTCAGTGTGTTTTTGATTCCTCAGTGTTTATATCATCTCTAGTGATTAAAATTTTAACATAGCACAACACAGCATAGACACGGCACCTCTTTTCCTATGATGCAGCTCAGCAACATAGCATGATTCATCTTCCATGTAGAACAGCTGTGATTTGTGCTTCGTTGATGTCTGCCTCCCTACTTTTCCTCATAGCTCTCCTCTCATCTCCCCCATTTAGCATCTTTCACCGTTACAAGCAATGATCAGATAAACAGAGAGATGAAGGTAGTACAAAAGAAATCTAAGCCCTATCCTCCCTGTGGCTATGTTGGATCAATTTTCAGCCCATCTTCCCTAGTCCCTTCTCTGCTGGACTTAATGTTCCCTTCCTCCTGCCAGCTTAATCCTATCCAGGTCCTGAGTCAGTACTGACTAGAGCTGCCTTAGTTCCAGCAGGCTCCAACTGGTTCTGGAGTTGGTCTGGGATATGATCATCTTTTATTTCTGACTCAATGTAAGACTCAGCTTGGGTATGTACTCCTCTGTATTAGAGCTCCCAGGATGGCTTGATGCCATTCTCGTGTGCTGCAGTGGCACCGTCTGCTTGCCTCTGTTATTATATACTTCCCGCTTGATTCCAACTGCCTGGTGACAAGGCAGCCTTCCCCACTGGAGATGAGAGCTCCAGGAGGTCAGGGGCTAGCTCATCATCCATGTATCCCTGGCAATTTACACAGTCCCTGGAGCCTGGCCCAAGCCTCCCTGTTTCTACTCTTGTTTTCCTACAACATACTCCTCACACAGCAGCCATGATGATCATTTAGAAACATAAATCATCCTTTCCCTGTAATTTACCACTTTTCAGAGCAAGGGGTTGGTGCCCTACTTTTCTGAAATGGTATTTGTTGTGTTTTTGTTTTGGCTGGTGGTTTTGTGGTTCTCTAGCAGTTTTTATTTTTTGTCTGTGTTATTATGAACTAATAGGCTTAAAATATATTCAATATGAGATAGTCAATTTCAGTCACTATTGTTTTTGATGTAAAGATTGCCCCATCTTGCACCGGCAGAAGTTCTTTCAAACTAGTTCCTGGGAGATCTTTTTGACACAGCCCTGTTACCTTTGAGAGATTCTTTATTGCCACCGCAAGGTTTATCATCAGATTCATCTTACTTATTTCACCCTGGACTTGGACTCAGCCCTTCTCCATGAATTTCTGGTCCCTTTTAGTGTTAATGTTACTTAGAAACCATAATCTGAACACGTATGGATGTTTCTTGCCACTGGTTTGTCATTATTTCTAAGAATTTGAGTGGACAAAATTAGGGAATACTCATTTTGGTTGTCCTGTTTTACTACATTTCAAAATAAAAAAAAATCCCTAGTTGATGAGGAACATCTTTTTCCTTAGAGAAGAATTATAGTTATTAAATGTAGAAGAATTAGTGAAATTAGAAAATCCCCATTTAACAACACTAATGAAATAATTGATTCAGGCAATAAACATTAACAGATGCTAAAACCATTAAGAGAAGAGATGATAGGGACCTTTACAACAGAAGAATCAGGCTGTCTCATCTGAAGCCATTGATCAATGTAAGCGGTTTCAAAATGAGACAACCAGACATTATGTGCTGCATGATGTAATGCAATAAAAAATACACAACATCACTTACAAACTTTTCTTGCCAAAAAATGTTAAACTTGAGTTGAATCCAGACTTACGTCTAACTTTTAGTTTGCAGACCAGTTGGAGAGCAAATAGACAAATCCAGAATTTGAACCAATTTGTAGGACAGCTAACTCAGTTTCTTCCAGAAGTCAAGGACCAGAAAAAAAAGGAGTGTGGGGGGCGGGGAATCTGTTCTAAATTAAAAGAGACTTAAAAGACATCCCAAATGCCATGATTAGATCTCAACTGGATCCTGATTCAAATAAATCAATTGTAAATGGCAATGGAAGTTTTCACTGAGCAAGGTGACCATGGATGATTTCTTTCTTCTTTATACTTCTCTGGACAACTTTCTTTTCTTTCTTTTTTTTTTTTCTGAGACAGAGTCTTGCTCTGTCACCCAGGGTGGAGTGCAGTGGCGCGATCTCGGCTCATTGCAAGCTCTGCCTCTCAGGTTCACGCCATTCTCCTGCCTCAGCCTCCTGAGTAGCTGGGACTACAGGCACCCACCACCACGTCTGGCTAATTTTTTGCATTTTTATTAGAGATGGGGTTTCACCGTGTTAGCCAGGATGGTCTCGATCTCCTGACCTCGTGATCCACCCGCCTCAGCCTCCCAAAGTGCTGGGATTACAGGTGTGAGCCACTGTGCCTGGCCACTTCTCTGGACAACTTTCTATTAGCCCCTTGCTGCAATAGACATAACTCACATCATAATCATATATTAAATTTGGAAAATAAAAATAGGAATAAACTCTTCCAGGCTTCTCTCACATTCACACCAACAATGGTTATTATTTTATGCTATCAATGTCAAATCACTCTAAATGGCTTATCCCTGCTGTTTTAAGTGTCATTGCTCTCACTGCTAGAGAGGCAGAGCATCCTCTCATATGCTCATTGGCCATTTATACTTCTCCTTTTGTAAATTACTTTTTTGATGGTCTTGTCTATATTACAAACTTATCTTTCTATCATTGCTGTATAGTTTCATAGAAACTTGGGTAGTGTGGTGTGATCATTAACAGGAAAAGGTGAAGAAACTACTGAGGCTTGGCAGTTCCAGGGATTTCAGTGTCCTGGGTCCCTGAAAACCCAGCCTCTGTAATTCTCAGGGCAAGCATGCTTGCACAACCCCAGGGAGTGTCATCCACCAAAATACAGTGTGCTACTCTGTTCTGAAAGTCTACGTGGAGAACCGGTGGGAGAATCTCAGTTTTCCTTGGGTGCAGACCTCTATATGAGATAAAATGTAAAATAAGTCTGGCAAGTGGGAAAACTTTAAAATATGGATTACATTTTAACACAGAAAAAAATAAAGAACATGTAACAAACCATCAGAGAGATTTATTTATGAAAAATTTAGCTCCTCCTATTCAAACAACATTTAGTTTCAGAAAGGTAGTAAGAGCCCAAGGAAACTTTAACCAGATATCACTCAGCTTCAGCAAAGCATGGGAGGACACTTTCCTGCTCGTAGTCTTATTGTTAGGGTGTCTCCTCTATGTTCTTGTATTTTTTCTCTTTATTTTCTGTTCCCATGATCACTTTCTGACTTTGTCTCCAGGATTCTGTTATTAAAACTATCCAGTATAAAAGGGATTCCCTTTTCCTCATCTTTTTCTCTTGAATGTTTCTGAGTTAGTCTGCTAGAAGTCAAGTTCTAAGAAAGCAGGACAATTTCAGGGAATTATCATATATTTACGTGATGCTGTGGCAGGGGGCAGATACACAATATAGAGGGGTCAATGGATTAAGAAAAATAAAAGGTCAGCAGCCATATGCTTGAAAGAAATTAGCTCAGGAAAACTAATTTGCTTGAGTTGGGAGAAGCAAGGGAGATTCAGAGAGAACCACAAAGAGGAAACATTGAGCATCTATTCTGTACCATCCCTTATTGACATTGCATTTCATTCTCATAATTCTAGGAGATAGACATGCTATCTGTATTTCACAAAAGAGAAAACGGAAATTCAGAAAGGCCAAGTGAGTTGCCAAATGTTACACAGCTTGTAGGTGTTGTTAGCACAATTCAACACCAACTCTGTTTAGCCTTGAATGCCATACATACTCTTTCTAAAATCACCCTGCTTCCAAAAACGGATAGAAAAAGAAAATGGACCATGAAGAAATCATGGATTCTAGGATATCCATTTTTGTAAAGTAATAAAAGAGGCATTTGTTCAAAGTTAAACAAGAGTTCTATAGAATCATATTAGGCTGGTGCACCAACTTTACCTATGACCACTTTTCCTTAAGAACCACAGGTAGCAGGATTGTTCAGACTATGCAACTGGCAAACTGAGAAAAGATTTAAGTCAAACTTACTCAGGTATCCAGAAATGGGATTATTTTAATTCTATGGGAAAGTTCATTTCAAGAATGGTCATGGTCTGAGGAAAAGAGGAAAAATAGAAAGTAGAACATGTATTTATGGTTTATACCTCCTGAGGATATTGTGGTAGAAAACAATTTAAATGCCTCTAAACTTTGGCAGGTGATACTCACTTTATCTGAAATCTCCTCTATCACCTTTTTCATCTCCTTGAAGAACTCCTATTGATCCTTAAAAGCTAAGCTCAGACGTTACCTGCTCAATGCTTCAGAGTTAATCAGCCTGTTCCTTATCATCATTTCTGTATTTCTCTCTTATTTTGAGGCTCCTGTTGGCTCATGTACTATAGCTCTAGCATTCTTCACTGTTGACATAGATGGATTCTACTGACCTCCTACTGCAAGTGATGGTGATGACTAGTGATGTCATCACTATCATGGATAGCTCATAATCTCTTCTCTAGAAGTGTTACATCACCCTGTGTCTCTCATGCCCAGAAGGAAAGCCCATTCAGTCTCCAATCTGTGCAACACCTCTCTCTAACCACAGCTCCTGATCCTTTCAGCTTTCTTACTTTTAAACCCATTCTTTCACCTGAATGAGCTGTCCAAGTCATTTGCTTAGACGCTGTCAATTGCTTAGACCCTGTGTCCTATCTCTCTCACTACTCTTTTGTCAATATTCTTAACTATCATCCAGTTTTTGAGTTCATTGCACCTGCCCAGAAAAGTCATAACCTTGGATCAATCCAGCTACTCACCTTCCCACTGCCATACTTGAATTGCTGAGTGCCAGGAAAAAAAGGTAACATACCCATGCAGATTATTGACAATATAAAGTCATTCTTTTAATCTTTAGCTTGACCATGTAGCTATGCAGCAGTCCTTCTCTGAGACTCAAGTCAGCCCAATCCTATTATTCTACAGTAGCTCTTACAGATCCTTACCATTTTTTAGAAGCCACCTACCTACCACCCTCTCCATTATTCTTGGATGCCACAGCTCTCACCTACCGCATAGAGGCTTCTTGACTGCACTCTGCCCCTTCCCTCATGCCTTTAGAAACACTGCATAGCAGTGACCCCTGGGTGAAGCCACTGTCACCTATGTAAGATCAGGAGGCAAAACCTTCAACCGATGACTTGGAGGATAAGAAGGAATGAGAATATGTTAAACTCAAAGTCATTGGACAGGATAGCAGTGAGATTCACTTCAAAGTGAAAATGACAACACATCTCAAGAAACTCAAAGAATCATACTGTCAAAGACAGGGAGTTCCAATGAATTCACTCAGATTTGTCTTTGAAGATCAGAGAATTGCTGCTACTCATACCATAAAAGAACTGGGGATGGAGTAAGAAGATGTGATTGAAGTTTATCAGGAGCAAATGAGGTCATTCAGTAGTTTAGGTATTCTTTTATTTGTTTTTCTTTTCCCTCAATCATTTTTTTATTTTTAAAATAGTTCCTTTGTAATGTGGTACTCAAAATGGAATTGAAAACTGGCACTCCATCTCTTTAAAACATCTGGTAATTTGAATTCTAGTGCTCATTATTCATTATCATTTGCTTTCATTGTGCTGATTTTTGGTGATCAAGCCTCAGGTCCCTTCGTATTGCCCTCTCCTTTTTAAAAATTACATGTGTGCACAGAGAGACCACCTGTTTTAGGACTGTGCATTTTCAGGCTTGTAGCAATAAGTAAGATCGACCAAGGCAAGTGTTTGTAAAGACTTCCCAATTGGCCCTAAAGTTCTAGCATGTGATTGCTTCACTCCTGGACTGTGACTTTCACTGGGGGATGTAAGCTTTTCAGAGAACTGAACTGTGGAAAAAATGACCTTTCCTTAACTTGAAGATAGCTTTAAAATTAGAGAGTCTAGACCAAAAGAAGAGGAATAGCATATTGGAGTCAAGATGACAGATAAGGTGAGAGTAATGACTAACTCCAAAGATGGCTTCACTGAAAAGAATGCATTTTAAGATCTAAAAAATAAAAATCTTGTCAGAAGATTCCATCATCCTGAATCATAAATCAGACAATGTGACTCTCTTCCTGTCCTCAAGATCCTTCAACGTAGCCATTGGAGGAGTATGATTATTTTTTAGTTATTGAAGGATTGTAAGGTAAAATAAAAGATGAATGGATGAAAATGGCTAGAATTTTACATTGAAAAATAAAATCCAAACTCGTTTGACAGTATACAAAGACATTTTTGAGCTCTTTGTCAACTTTCCCAATTATATCTCTCCACTTAGTCTTCATATTCTATGCCCCAGCCAGACTGAAATATTTGCAATTCCAAGAAAGTTCCACATGCCATCTTTGCCCCATGCTGCTGCTCAGGTGAGTCTCTGTGTCTCCTGCTTAGTTTTTAGTTTTATTTATTAATAACCTTCCAAAAAAAAAAAGTCAATTAGTTTTCCCAAAGCTACGTGATCCCTCAAGAACCATGTGCATTTTTATATTACTTATCATATGGCATAATATTCTTCTACTCATTTGTCTGTCTCACCAAGTAAATGTTCCTTGTGAAAATACATCAGGCTTTACATCTTATATCTCTTTCATCTTTGAATCCATCACCAGCACCTAGCATAGTACCTGGTTAAAAGAGACTATCCAAAGAGTTGAAAAAAGAAAGAACAGGTGGATTATTCAAAATATTTGTATTTCCGTTTCAGTTATTTATTGTTGTTATAAGCCATCCTAAAATTTAGTGGCTCAAAAGAGCAATTTATTATTATCTCTTAAAGTTCTGTTAGGTTAACTGGGTTGAGCTGAGTCGTTCTTGCTCAGAGTCTCCCAAGTAGGTGCTAACAGATGGTGGCTGGGGTTGGAACCATTTGAAGGCCCAAATGAGTTTTATGGTCAAGAGAGCTGTACCATATGGCCAGTTATTGATTGGCAGTTCTGCTGAGACTGTCTCCTGAAGCTTCTATATGTGGTCTTTGGATGTGACTTGAATTTCTCACAGTATGACTGAAGTGTTTCAAGAGCATCCCAAGAGGAATGTTCCATGTGGCCCAGGGGAAAGGTGCAAGGTTTCTTATGACCTAGGCTTGGGAGTGCTGTAATATCATTTCTGCTTGATTGTATTGGTCAAACAAAAACTGAAGATCAGTCCAGATAACAGGGGAGGGAAATTAGACTTCACCTCTTGATTTGGCAATTGTGCATATGTGCAGGGAAACAAGAAACTGATGGTGGCCATCTTTGGAAACAAACTATCATAATTTGGAATGACAATTTTAAACAAGACATTAAAATGTGCTACTATCCAAGACCTTTTCCTCCATTTGGCTATTTCACTCTTGAGAAGTATTTCCACTTATGGGATAAACAGGATTATGTGAAAAGATTATCAATGAAGTACCTATCATTTCATCTATTCTATAAAAAGTTTGAACCTGAAGGTTAAAATAAGATTAGGAAATGACTTACATGTTTCCATTGTCTTTTCACTCTTAGATGGCCCTTATAAACATTTGAGAACTGATGATAATACAAACCAGCCAATCCTCAATTTTTCTCCTTTTGACTTTACAATTCTATCATTTTGATCTAAAAGATTAAATTCAGAAAACACATTTCTTTTAGAATATTAATTCCTGTATAACTGGAACTTTTTCCTTTCTATAGTTTAAAATTACCTTCACTGCTGCCAAAAGGTGAACAAGTATCTATTGACTATGACAACAAAATAATACAGTGCTCTAGTAGTGACGGAATTATGTATTTAATGTCATTTATTTTTCATTTGGGAGTGAATTCTCTAGTAGCCAGTGAACACTTCTCTGGTATAGAACATAGCTATTTAATTTTAAGATGAAAAGTAAAGAATCCATCATCCACTGAATGAGAACATATTAACACTTGGCTGTAGGATGGGACTAGATAGAAATGTGTTGCAATTGTAAAGGGAGAAGAAATAACATTTAAAACAGTCACTCTTTTCTTCTAAAAGAAATGGCCTAATTCAATGTCAATTAATCTGTATAGTGCTTACTTTCCTTTATGCCAGAGAAGCAAAAGAAGAGAAAGAAAATTTCAAAGTCTCTGCAATTCTTCAGTGCCACTGAAATGTGAGATGGGAGTTGGTGGCTCATGCTAAGCAGACACCCAAGAGTCCATGGACAGGAGAGCATGAAGAAGAAAGATGAAGATTCTGCCTATCACATGAGGACAGGGATCCCTCTCTTCAGCAAAGTGCCCCACAACTTGGGTAGCACCTGGTCATCTTTCATGCTTTGTCTCATCCCTTACTTTCCAAAATCCTCTTCAGCTTCTCTCTTCTGTGTTAATAGGGTGGAGACGTGGACAATGTAGAAAAGGATGTGTATCAAGGGAGGGGGCAAATAATGGGCTGTGTGAAACCCCTCCATCATCTCAAGCTTTCAGCAAAGTCTACCACACAAGCAAATGTCTTGTGTGAGTGAAGTTCTCAGGGGTAAAGAGACTGTGTTTCACATCTTGGGCAATATGGTGCAGAAACAGCATTTGAGGAACAGCATATGCAGCAAGAAATGTTAAGGGGCATGTAAATATCATACCAATCACCACTTATTCCCTCCCTCCATCCTCCCTCTCAAAAGTACTTTTGGAAAGATTGGGAGGGATTCAAGGCTACTACAGCTTACAGGTTAGGGTTGAAATAAATCTCATTTTAATCTCAATAAGCAGGACAACTCAATCTACAAGTAGCCTACAGTTTTTATTTAGATCTAGTTCTCTTAGGCTTTGTATTCCTAGAAGGCAGAGATTTGGGGATAATTTGCCTCTGATTCGCCATGCTTTGCTTACTAAAATGTATATACATGCTAAATGTTGTTGTAGTTGCTAGAAGGAAGGAAGGAAGGAAGAAAGAAGGGAAGGAAGAGGAAGGAAGGAAGGAAGGATTTTATAGATTCTTTAAATAACTAGACAGAGAGTTTTTACTCCAAAGAGCAATTTTGAGCTCCAAGATACTAATTTATAAAAGATAAAAATAAGCGTGAAAAAAGTTTTCTATAAGTTACCAATGACAAATTTTAATTTTTAATTATACCAGGGGAAAGAAATGTCAGAGGCTCTTTTTAGTTAGGCAAGTTACCAAAGACATAGGTTATGAATAAATATTAATTGGTCTAGAGCTAAAATAAATTAGGTTAAGATAATTCTAAAAATGTTTATATTAACAAAGACTCCAAACTAAAGCCCATCATGTTTATGCAACATTTATGCAAATATTTACAGCTTTTTCAATAGATAGATTACTCCTGTGATATTGGAGTTTGTAAAATAATATTTTGCATGCAAATTATTTTATAGTTGGTTTATATAAACAGATTGGGGTTGGCTTGGTATAGCACTTGGGCTTATCTGTAGAGCAGCTATTAGAGCTATATATGGTTTTTGCTATCATCCAAGAACGTTACCTTCAATTAGTGAACGATATGACCCCAGTGGGATGCCATCTACTCAGGAGCATTGTAAAGCACTTTTAGATTTGACAATGGCCCCATAGAACTCACTCAATAGGATGGGCTGTACTTTAAACTCATAAAGCTCAAGAAAGAGAACACAGCTTCCTTGCGTTGAATCAATGGAGACAGCAGGTGCCAAAAGAAATTCAAGACTCAATGCACACATGAAATTTTTAATAGCATTACTTTCTATAAGGACAATAATGCTAAAGAATGAGTCAAGGCGGCCGGACGCGGTGGCTCACGCCTGTAATCCCAGCACTTTGGGAGGCTGAGGCGGGTGCATCACGAGGTCAGGAGATCGAGACCATCCTGGCTAACACGGTGAAACCCCGTCTCTACTAAAAATATAAAAAAAATTAGCCAGGCGTGGTAGCAGGCGCCTGTAGTCCCAGCTACTCAGGAGGCTGAGGCAGGAGAATGGCGTGAACCCGGGAGGCGGAGCTTGCAGTGAGCCGAGATAGCGCCACTGCAGTCCAGCCTGGGCGAAAGAGCGAGACTCCGTCTCAAAAAAATAAAAAATAAAAAATAAATGTTTAAAAGAATGAGTCAAGGCAAGGTCATCCTTATGAAGATATCAAAACTACCCGCTCCAGATTAGTCTCTGTAAAATCACTTTTTTAAAAAGTTTATAACCGATATAGTTAATACCCCTCTTTCTTGAGTGCCTCAAAATTCTGCTTTTGATTCAGAAGACTTCTATGTCAGAGTTGCTTGTGTTAAGCTGCTCCATTTATTTTTCCTCAGCTATACTATATATTCCATCTCTTTCTGTGCTCTTAGACCCCAACTATTCTCTATTTCTCTAGATCATACCCAACCTTCAAAGAAGGTCCAGTCTCCCAGTCACCTCCTTATACTTTTCTCCAACACTGCCACCCTTAAGTGATTATTCCCACCTCCCAGTACCCATAACTGTCTGTGTCATTCATTAGTCATTGGGCAGAAGGCACGTTGTAAAGTAAGAATCTCAGCTTAAACCTAGGTGATGATCGCTGCTTTAAGACTCCCTGCCCAACTCCAAGGCTATGTCTACTGAGACCCTGAGAATCTGACTATGGTATGGAAGCAAGAATCTCAAAGTGCTTGCATCTTTTAGACTATTATTAGGCCTATCCTGTTTTCTTCTGGCACAATGCCAGAAAATAAACTTTCCCTTGCAAACTATTCATTCCCCTGTCTAGGGAGAGGCTAAATGAGGGTTTCAGCCATCCATCTTTACTCAACTTTTTTTTTTTGTCAAACTCATTATTATACATAATCAAAACTGAGCTCTTAAAAACCTAGTGTACTTAACATAACTATTATTAATCCTGAATTGTTTTACCCTAACTAGAATCATATAAGAAGTCTCACTGTAGACCATAAGGTGCTAGGGCTGGAAAGGAATTTAGAGTTTTATTACTCCAAATCTTTGTTTTATTAAAAGAGAAAATTGAGACCCAGAAAGAGTTAAGAATTTACCCAAAGTTCCAAAGGGGTACAGTAATGGAGCCAGGTCTTAGATTTAGATGTCTTGATTTCAGTTTACTATACTCCTTTTATGCCTTTCTGCCTCTTCTCTAGGGAATTCCCTAGGTAAATATATACCCCTTCTTCTTAAAAGAGGATTATCAGCCAGGCACAGTGGCTCATGCCTGTAATCCCAGCACTTTGGGAGGCCAAGGCGGGCAGATCACGAGGTCAGGAGATCGAGACCATCCTGGCCAACATGGTGAAACCCCGATTCTACTAAAAATACAAAAATTAGCTGGGCATGGTGGCATGCACCTGTAGTCCCAGCTACTCGGAAGGCTGAGGCAGGAGAATCACTTGAACCCAGGAGGCGGAGGTTGCAGTGAGCTGAGATTACACCACTGCACTCCAGCCTGGTGACAGAGTGAGACTCTGTCTCAAAAAAAAAGAGAGAGAGAGAGAGAGGATAGTCTTGGTCAATATGATTTTTGAACGTGGCAAACCATCCCCATTTTCTTTGCTCTACCAGAGTTCTTGACAAAGAGCATAAAGGAATCCTGGAGGTGGTGAGATTAATTGAAGGACAGACTTGAGTCAGATAACACTACCTGCTCCTTCACAGCATCAAATGGATTAAATGTGATAATGCAAACAACCTAACACACATAATAGGTTGATATATGATGACTTGCCTTTTTTCCTCAACTCCAGAAATCAATTTCAATAATCAGGTGGGGAAACCAGCAGGGAATCCCATGTCTGGAACTGAAAAATGATGATGGTGGTCAAAATAAAATTTTCTGTTCTAAAATAAATGCACATGAATAAAAATATGAAAAATTGAAAATTCTAGCTTAGAGACTTATTTATTCTTTTAGGGTACCAGTCTTTTTATTATTACAGTGTAAGTGGAGAATGTTTCACCATGGACACAGTTGTGTATGCTAAATAGAGATTTTACATTGCTTGAGTTTCCATTCGAGTTTACTTTTATGAGCATCATGCCTAAGGGAACAGCCTGACAACTACATCATATCATTTGTGAGTTAACTTTTTAAATCTGAGTTTAACAAATGGAATTGAGATTTAGAAGCTAAAAGAATAAAGAGGCATAAAAATAGCAAGAAAGCCTTAACTCTGTGGCTCCAGATTATTCTGATGTATCGACTGACAAATTTTTCACTTTTCTAATTTATCCTCTTCTTTACTGTTTACTGATAAGAAAATTATTTCTATAGGAGATCTTTAAGATTCTTCATTTGTGTAGTAAGTAGATTACAACAACAAAACTGCAAACTCCTTAGAAGTAAAAGAAAATGTAGTTTTTCAAACATAGAGAAGTGAAAATAATGATGACTTTGAGCATCTATTTTGTGCTAGGTACACTCAGCTAGGTAATTCTGGATGTGTCATTGAGCCTTGCCATAATTTTTCAAGGCAAGTACTATTAATCTGTTTCACAGAAGAGAGGCATAGAAATTAGTTGGCTTACCCAAAACACATGGATGATAAAGAGTGGAGCAGTCAAACCTGCCACTATAGGGCCCTGCCAATTCCTATGCAGCCTTCCTTAAAAGAAGCAATGGAAATATATTTAGCTTTAGAGTCAGGAGATGTAGGCTAGAACTCAGGTCTTTATTTATAAATGTTTGGAGCTTAGACAAGATAGATGGTTGTCTGGGCTTTAATTTCTTTATCTATAAAATGAGAATGCTAGCGCCTACCTCAAAGTGTGTTGTGAGGAATAAATGAATCCCTACAGTCTGTGAAAGTGATTTTTAAGCTGCTGAAAGCAACCAAAGGGAAGGTGTTTGGTGGTGGCTCTCTCAGTGCCTGCTACAATGATCTGCCACCTCCCACTCACCTTTCAGGATGGCCTTGAGGAGTTTGTGGACAGTGGATGCCAAGGTCAACACAAGCAGCAATGTGAGAAGATGAGTTACGAACCTTTTTAGGAGCTCTGAAAGGCTCAAGCACTCAATAAAATAGTTCTTAGAAATTTAGTTTTTCAAAAGCAACTAAAACAGCCTTGCAGAATTACAGAAGCCAGGAGAATATCTTCAAACCTTAGTTAGAAAATGAAGACCCTTGAGTAACTAGGCAGAAACTTTAATCGAATATACCCCATTAGATTTTCAGGAACGTATAGAAACTATGTAGCATAAAGGTTTATTTTTTCAGATAAGGAACATGAGATCTGGATACCATACTAATCAGTAGCAGAATTGGGACTAGAACCCAGGCCTCCTGGTTCTGAGTCTGTGCTCCTATCTACTATATGAATTGCTCCTCTAAATGCATTCAAATGCATAGGAATGGCATTGACAACAAAGTTAATGACAAAGTATTAACTATTAAGGCCCACCAGTATGGACCTGGATGGGTTTGAACTTACCATCTAACCTTGAGCAAGTTACTTCACATCTGTGCCTCAGTGCCCTCATCTGTAAAATGTATTATGATAATGCCAATTTCATGGATTATTATGAAGGTAATACACAGAAAGTTCTTAACACAGTGCCAGTCGTTGCTCATTTCTTAGTTATTGTATAATCATCAATCCTCTGCATGTCATCAAACCAGAATTATGACTACCTGTGCCTCTCCTTTTTAGGATAACCGCAAACGATCTGGGAGCCTACCAGGAGACAGCCTGGATGTAACTTAGGCAGATCCTGTCTGCTTCTTCCCATATTAAGCAGAGTTTGAAGCAATCATAACATGATAGGATGTGCCTTGATATGAGGGCATAAAAGGAGATGTAGCACTCATTCTGAGAATTTGAGCCTGAGTCCCAGTTTTTTCACCAACAAATGAGAATACTAATACTCATTCTTTTTAACTTTGTGATACTCAAAACTGTCAGCTTCCATAAAAATTATAGACTATTCATTGTTATAGAAATTTAAAGCAAAAAGCAAAAATGCTGGTGGTTTTTCTTCTTGGTTTTATAAGCCACAGCCTCTCAGGGAAGTGGCTTTTTTACTTCCTTCTCACACTCAATATCTGGGGATTTAATGTCAGAAATGGGTTAACATTCTATTAATTACATTTGATCTCATGGCCATGAACTTGGGTATTTGCTCACCTCTAACAAGGAAAATGTGGTCGTTGCCTTAGAACATGAGATCCTTTCTGAATAAATTGCGAAAGTCTTTTCAACAGCCTGCTTGTTCTTTTTACATAGGAGCTTAGCTTTGGAATTACGTGAAAGCCACGCTAACCAGCTACCTGCTTTGTGTACTGTCCTAACAATTTGGCCTTTGATTTTATGTTTCTTTCAAAAGCATACAAGCAATAGGCAAACATTATTCATCAAACTGGTTTGATGACATTCTTTTGAATTTAGCTTTTTTTATTCTCCTATGGCACAGTCACATCTATTCTCAAGGCTATGATGACCCACGTGTGCTGAGGCCTCTGGGCAGAAGTGCCACATTAGAGCTTTCATTGGACAGATCAAGAGCTCCAGAGTTCCTGCTGGCTGCCTACAGAAAGATATTTAGCATTTTCTCTGCGATTGCCTCCTTCCCTTGCCACAGTTTTCTCAGAGTTGTCTTAGAGGAAATATTCATCTATATCTCTGTTAAGAGCTTTGATGCATAAGGACCCCGCTTGCAGGCGCTGTGAGGCTGCATCTGGCAGATGTGTTGATGTATAACTAGCAAAATTATTTAAGTTCAATCTGATCAATACTGTGGTTAGTATTAGCCTCACACTCCTCCTGTGCATCCTTCACCAAGCCCACAGTTTCTGCCCAGCCATGGTCCTTGAATCTATACTGCCTGATGTGGACACTTGTGTTAAGAATAGCTACTCTCAAAGGTACTCGCATTGTCACATTTTGAACTTCTCTGCCCTTTCTTCCTTTCCTCCCTCCCCACTCAATCCCCAACTTCACATACCCAGAAATCCTAGAAGCTTCCTCCCAGTAATCTCCTTGGAAGAAGCTGACCAGGCTCAGGGGAAATAAAGTAGCAGAGAAGTCCATATTGGCCTCTTCCTGTGGTTTCAGCTCTAAAAGGGAAACAAAAGCCCTAGTTGGAGACTAACTAGCTGTTTACCCACTTCACACACATGGTAAATGTTCTCTGCTGTTAACTCTTGTTTCCATTTGACTAAGTGAGAAACCTTATGTCTAGGGATAAAGTGACTGACTCCAATGGGAGGTCACTTTCAGAAGAAACAGAAATAGATGGATTCCACAGCACTAACCAATGCTAATATTGGGTGTGTTAAAAATAAACATGTGTTTTCCCTCAGTGAAATACAACTTCCCCAACCATTTCTTTTTTCCTTTCTCTTTCTCAATATTTCATTAATGCAAACTTTTCCTAACTCAAAAGGTATTCCTGCATACAGATTGGTTTCCACTAAGAGAAGTATGTTTTGATAAAATTTACCCAAAGTGAGCACCATAAACATAGCAGCATAACATCACCTATGGTCACGCTGAGATTGTAACCAGTGAGGTAAATCTGAGCCAAAGACAGCTTTATATCTTTAGTGGCTTTATTCCCTTTCCACTCAGTGGCTTGCTGAAATAGCTGTAATAATTAAACAGAGAACTTCTAAGCTATCTAGATTATATAAAGATAGGTGCTAAAAGTCACACTAGAGTGGGAAAAGTTTTGTGTGGCAATATGGCTAGGTTACTAAACTGCCTTATACAGAACCTAATGCAATTAGTACTTCTGACCATAGACTTTCCACTCCTTTTTAAAACAGTAATACTAGCAAAGAAGCAATAGAAAGCAAAGAGATCACAATGGTAAACTCAGAGGTTCAGATCTTTGCTCTGTCACTTACTGTTTATGTGAACTTGGACAGGTAATTGAACATTTCTGTGTTACTTTATTCATCTATAAACATGAATATTAGTAATACCTTTCTCTCAGGCCTGCTTTGAGGTTATGAGAACACACACATGCATACATACATACATATACATCCATACTTACATACATAAACACACAGATATAGTAGTGCTCAAAAAATGTTGGATGTTGTTAACATTTGCTGCTATTAGGTTGGTGCAAACATAATTGTGGTTTTTGCATTGTTGGAATTTGCCATTTGATACTGGAATACATTCTTAAATAAATGTGGTTGTATTATACATCATTTTACTGCACATTTCTCACTTTATTTTATTTTATTGTTATTAGTTTTTGCTAATGACATACTACTTGCTGTTTATTTTATATATGTTTTAGACTATGGAAATGATGTTAGACCAAAAGCAAATTCAAGTGATTTTCTTATTTGAGTTCAAAATGAGTGTAAAGCAGCGGAAACAATTCGCAACACCAACAACGCATTTGGCCCAGGAATTGCTAACGAATGTACAGTGGAGTGGTATTCGAGAAGTTTTGCAAAGCAGAGGAGAGCCTTGAGGATAAGGAGCGGAGTGGCCAGCCATCAAAAGTTGACAATGACCAGTTGAGAGTATTTATCGAAGCTGATCCACTTAAAACTACAGGAGAAGTTGCTGAAGAACACAACGCCAACCATTCTATAGTCATTTGGCATTTGAAGCAAATCGGAAAGGTGAAAGAGCTTGATAAGTGGGTGACTCATGAGCTGAGTGAAAATAAAAAAAATCGTCGTTTTGAAGGGTCGTCTTCTCTTATTCTATGTAACAACAATGAATCATTTCTCAATCAGATTGTGATGTGTGATGAAAAGTGAATTTTATATGACAATTGGTGACAACCAGCTCAGTGGTTGGATCGAGAGGAAGTTCCAAAGCACTTCCCAAAGCCAAACTTGCACCAAAAAAAGGTCACGGTCACTGTTTGGTGGGCTGCTGCCAGTCTGATCCGCTACAGCTTTCTGAATCCCAGCAAAACCATTACATCTGAGAAGTATGTTCAGCAAATCGATGAGATGCATCAAAAACTGCAATGCCTGCAGCCGGCATTGCTCAACAGAAAAGGGCCAATTCTTCTCTCAACAATGCCCGACCACATGTCACACAACCAATGCTTCAAAAGTTGAACAAATTGGGCTATGCAGTTTTGCCTCACCTGCCATATTCATCTGACCTCTCGCCAACCAACTACCACTTCTTCAAGCATCTTGACAACTTTTTGCAGCAAAAACACTTCCACAACCAGCAGGATACAGAAAATGCTTTCCAAGAGTTTGCCGAATCTGGAGGCATGAATTTTTAGGCTACAGGAATAAACAAACTTATTTCTTGTAGGCAAAAATGTGTTGATTGTAATGGTTCCTATTTTGATTAATAAAGATGTGCTTGAGCCTCATTATAATGATTTAAAATTCATGGTCCAAAACAGTAATTACTTTTGCACCAACATTTCTTGTGTTCTTACTATGCACCAGTACAGTGCTAAGCATTTTACATGTGTAAATTCAGTTATTTCTTACAACCACTCAAAGATGTAAATCATATTATAGGCTCTTCCAAATGATGGAGATACTAGGGGCCAAGTTTGCTAGGCAACTTGACTTAGGTCACACAGTTAATAAGCAACATTGGGGCTCAGGCCTTATTAGAGCACCTTACTAGACACTCTGGATTGCCTCCCCACTGTTGAATGCTAGACAAAGGACTCACTGCCCAGGCTGCCATTTGCAAGTAGCCGGCCATTCTGTCTATAGCGTTGAGTCATCAGAGTATACATATGGACATGCAAACACCAAAACATCTGAACTATTTGGTGTGTCTACCTCCCATTTATTCAATAATTCATTCAAAAGCATTTATTGAAAGCTTGTTCTATACCAGGCTCTGTGCAAGTTCTGAAGGGTCCAGAGATGACTGAGACAAGTCCTTGCCCTTGGGAGCATTCCAACTCAAGTCAGGGGAACAGAAGTATTAAAAACAATTATACATGGCTGCCTGCTACCTAGCGCTGTGCCCTCAAATAAAAAGGAGGCTTCCAAGGTGAACTGAACCAATGCCCAGCCCTACGCCCAAAACCCTCAAGGTAAGAATTTTCTTCTTCAGTTCATCTTCCTCAACTGATAATTAGTCCACACATAGAGAGTCACTTTTACCAATAAGCTATTCCACTGTGAGGGTTTCAATTTCCTTCGTGTAGCTAGAGCTATTCCCAAAGACAAGTCTTCTCATAAGCAACCAGCTCCCCATAGGAATCCAACATTTTCCATAATCTCTTCCATTTTTTAGTATATCTTTGAGGTGTTACTTAGCTGAACAAGAAAAGCAGTTTTGCTTATGACTGGGTCTTTGCTTAGATTGAAATAGGGAATCCTCATTGTTTTATCTTGACACCAAGGGCTTAAGGATCTTAGGCCCTTGCAGACTACAAAAATGTCACTAGGAAATTAAAATCTTAAAGATAAAAATAGTGGCATAGTTTTATTTATTTTTCCATTCTATAAATACTTACTGAACATGTAAAATGAGCCAGGTGCTTGACAGGGAATAAGGAATACAATAATATACAATGGTAAAATGGTCCTTCCCTTTAGACTTACAATCTGGTGAATGAGACAGAGAGAGATGGAAAAATTTGAAGTACTATTAATATTAATCAGTATAGAGCAGGATGCAGTCACATGAATGGTAGGGGAGATAGACTGTTTAAGACATGGGGATAACATGTGCAAAGGATCAGACATAAAAATGTGCAAAGAACACTACAAAGACTAAAAGGAAAACAATGTTGTATGGCTAAACATGAAATAAAACCTGAAATATGGCAAGACATAAAACTGGATATGTTTTTATGGTGGGAGATTTAACATGCTCCAGTCCTCAGTTTTCTCATTTTCAAAACAAGAAAGGTTGGGAGGCCAAGGCAGGTGGATCACTTGGTCAGGAGTTTGAGACTAGCTTGGCCAACATGGTGAAACTCCATCTCTATTAAAAATATATAAATTATCCAGGCGTGGTGGTGTATGCCTGTAATCCTAGTTACCTGGGATGCTGAGGCAAGAGAATTGCTTGAACCTGGGAGGTAGAGGTTGCAGTGAGCCAAGATTGTGCCACTGCACTCTAGCCTGGGCGGCAGAGCGAGACTCCATCTCAAAAAAAAAAAAACAAAAAAACAAAAACCAAGAAATATGTAACTGTGTACATAAAATACCTTCCAGCTTAAGTTAAGTGACATTAGCTTCCCTACAACCACAAATGAATACCCTGAGGACCCTCATCCTCACTGCCCATTAGAGGGGCAGCTGTTTTTCATGAATGAATCTGCAGGAATAGTACCATCTGATTCAGTGTTTTCTTTGTGAGACATTCTCTGAGAATAGACTTTTTTCCAACACGATACATAATTTCCATATCAATAAATGCATTTCAGTTCCTTAAGGAGAAAGGCTTTTTTCCTAAAAAAAGACCAAGATGTCCAAAGGGATGACAAAAGTTGAGTAGTTCTGTCTTATGTGGCCAGCGAGGGCAAAGAGCAAAATAGAAAAAGTGCCATCAGTAAGATTCAGAGCAAGCCCACTTAATACAATGCCATCTGTCCAGTGGTTGATCAATAATACAGACCTAAAAGAGGAGAGCTGGGTCTATACTGGCCTTCAGCATTATCTCCTTGCACTGTTTTCAAGGAATTAAGGAGCTTCTTTGTCCCTTAACTCTTCAACCATCTAAGATATGAATAATCATAATATACTTTACTTTCTGAAGCATTTTGTGGATTAGGAAGTCCTTTTATACGAATTATCCTACTCAAGCCTCATGAGAACCCAGTGAACTAAGATTTCTTATCCTTTTTGTACAATGGGAAATCTTTGGTTCAGAATAAGTGACTCACCATGAGCCTCTCATTGGTCAATGGAGCTTTACAAACCAAAGACTCTTTGGATTTGCTCTGTTGCCAAAGAAAACTATGAAGACCGGTTGGTGTGAAGGTTCTTGCCAAA
The DNA here is from genome assembly GCF_028858775.2 of Pan troglodytes. Taxonomy (NCBI): domain Eukaryota; kingdom Metazoa; phylum Chordata; class Mammalia; order Primates; family Hominidae; genus Pan; species Pan troglodytes. The sequence goes on along the minus strand of NC_072398.2, from coordinate 80,196,456 downwards.
AAATTTAAAATAAAAATGAAAATTTAACACATCTGACTTTTCTTTTCCGTTTGTTCCTCATACATTAAATATGATATTTAACCAATTATCTCAACTGCCTCTCAACTGCAGAAAGTTAACCTTTATACGGAATGTATTTTAATATTTTATCAATCCAGACCTAGCACCAAAAGATGATTTTATAAATTATTTAATCTACTACATCCTTATTTTCCTTCCACAAGATGGAAATTAGCATATTAATCACTGCTAACATTTTTTGAGGATTTATTATTTAAAGGCACTATACTAAGTGCTTTTACATGGATTACCTTGTTTTATCCTTAAAACAACCTCATGAGGCTGAATATTTATTATGCCCATCTTCTTTTTTTTAGACAGAGTCTCACTCTGTCGCCCAGGCTGGAGTGCAGTAGTGTGATCTCGGTTCACTGCAACTTCTGCCTCCTGGGTTCAGGCGATTCTTGTGCCTCAGCCTCCCGAGTAGCTGGTATTACAGGCACCTGCCACCATGCCTGGCTAATTTTTGTATTTTAGTAGAGACGAAGTTTCAAAATGTTGGCCAGGCTGGTCTCAAACTCCTGACCTCAGGTGATCCACCCACCTCGGCCTCCCAAAGTGCTGGGATTAGAGGTGTGAGCCACCACGCCTGGCCTGTGCCCGTCTTCTAGATGAAGAATATGAGGTCTTAAATGAGTTAAGAGATGCTCAAGTTTTCATAGCTAACGAAGAGGTGGGGCCAAAATTCAAACCAAGACACTTCATTGCCAAACAGTGTCTGTGCTCTTAAAGTCCGATGCCTCCCTACCCCAAGACTCCTTCCGACAAGCAGCAGGGTTCCATAAAAAATAAAGGCAGTCTGTGCAATCCATGCAATCTCAAGGTTATGTGTGCAATTACTGATGGGGGTATAGGCATAGAACATCACACACTTCCTACCTTTCAGCTAGGATGACAATTTCAGTCTACTTCACAGGGATTTAGAGTACCATTGAAACTGCTTCTGAAGATACGCACTCTTCATATTCAGAGGGAGCCCCACCCCCACTGTGTTACTTTACCAGTGAGAGAGAGGGAACAGCAAGTACCTTCCAGGAGCCTGGCAACTGGCCAGCCTGTGATCAAGACCCTAGATTGGCAAGATTTAAAAGTTCAATCAGTCAAAATGGGGGGAGGGAAAAAGCTAAGTGGTCCATATAGGAATCAAATGCACGAATCTGGCTTCATTAATATACCTCATTAATTAATCAAACAAACTCATCAAAACTGCATTCGAGTTTATGGGCAAATCGAGTTTATGGGCAAAAAGGCAAAGTCACCCTGCAACTCTTATAAAAGAGAAGTGCTGTTCATTTGCTCATTTTATTATATTGTTTTTCAAACATCATATCAAATTGCCCCTGGTGTTGAAAGGAGGCCTTGCCTGGAATGCTGGTGGCCCAGGAGGCAACCCTGGAAGGAGCCTGCCCTGACACTCCTGATCCCGGCCCCTCCCTCAGCACCCACTGCTGGGGCAGTTGCCAACAGCACTGTAAATCCTGGGGGCCCTCAAAAGAAGAGAGACAGGAAGATTTTTGACATGATTCTGAAAAAACTATGATCCAGTTGGATAGATTTTAATTTCAGTTTAACATGGACCCCAGTTTTAGATGATCTGATTACATGTGCTCTTTTCAAAACATAAAAGTTAAAAATGAACCTTTAAAAAATCCCACCATCATTTTCACAAATAGCTTGCAGCAATTTGGTTATTGTTTTCCACCTCCAAAGGGCACAAAGCAATTACTCAGAGGGATAATTACAGGAATAGAAGGCATTGAGGAGCTGAGCATTCCACCTCCAAATTCTGTCTCTGCTGGAAACTAAGCAATTGGCTCATAATTGCCAAACTCAACTAATGGGCATGAGAAGCCCAATGTCATTCATGTTGGGTATAAATGCTGAAGACATTAATAGCATACAAAGGTAAAATCTGATTTTTATTCATGTACTTGTGTTTTAAAGATACCATAAACCATTCACTGACTTATTAGGGAGGAGAGACATAATCCATTAGAAAATAGAGAACAGAGCTTTGATATCATAAAAGCACCATTATTCCTGTAAGGTTTGAAACTTGAGTCAAAATCCCAGCTGCTGATCTCACTTTGTGCTAGTAGCAACAACCCTCTGAGCCTCGGAGTTCCCATCTGTGAATCCCAGCCATAAGATGATGTTGTGAGGATGACATAAGAAAACATAAGGAGATGTGCCCAGCACATAGTAGGGCTCCACAATCATCTTTTGAACCTGAATCTGAATAATGTAGGTTGCTCACTTACAGGGATGAAAGGGATGAAATCTAGGCCACTAAATCACAATGTGACATGCAGAAAAAATAAACTTGACTAGGTAAACTTTGATGTCCCACTATTGAAAAGATCACAAGGCATTTATTGGTTTTAAAAAGAGAAATAACACATACATTACTCTGTGTGTGTGTGTGTGTATATATATATATGTGTGTGTGTGTGTGTGTGTATATATATATAAAATATAATAAGACCCAGACAAATCTTCTGGAAAGTCCAAGCTCCCCTTATATATACAGTATACAAGGAAAATCTGTAAGAATTCCAGAATGATTTAACTGAATTATCTCAGAAAATCAAAACATCTAATATACCCAGCAATCATTTCAACATGACTTCAGAGTCCAAACACCAAAAAACTGTGTCTCAGGCCAATGCTAAAATCTAGTCCTGCTTTGTTTTATGTGCTTGAAGACAAGATGTGTAGTATGAATCTCTATACAACAACTGATATTTTGTCTGTTGTTACTGGGGAGTTTCTTCCTTAAAGTGACACTTTGGTAAACCTTTTTGTGGAAATGATTATCCCTTATTTTATCTTTCGTGTAAATATGGGTCTTCCAGAACCTCATCTGCTCCTGACTGCTCACAACTATCCCTCAGGAACTCAGGAACCCTGAGAATGGAGAGGGAATCAACATGAACCATAACTCAGGATAGTGTCTTTGGGAAGAGTCTGGCTCTCGGGATCTTACAGACTCAGGTTTGAGTTCTGTCTCTGACATGCACAAGCTGCATAAAATTGGATAAGTGACTTAGGCAACATCTTCTTCATCTGTAAAATGGGTAAAATAATCTCCTCATCTTCTTCATCTGTAAAATGGGTATAATAATCATCTAGACCTAATAGTTTATAACTTAGATTCGATGAGACTATACCTGGGAAACGCTGAGAATAATAAGTGTCAGTAAGTGTTAGCTGTTGCCATCATCCTCATCTTGGCCAATAGACACTGAGAGATCACCTCACATTAGCACTTAATCCATGTAACCCTTTTGCTCTTCACACAGCCTCCAATATTTATAGTCCATATCAAGCCCATTGAGGAGTGTAGCTTTCAGACCCAGTCATATAACACTATCTACTTAGAGAAAAGTGAGAAAAAGAAGGGGAAAAGCTACATGACCTTCCCTTCCTTCTCCCGTGACATCTAAAGTGTCCATAAAAGTCACAACAGATAATAAAAAGTACATGTTGATTGACAAGTTCCTTGAATTTCACTGATTTCTACAAACCCAGAAATCAAGAAACCACGTTTCCTGTAGAAAACACTCATTCCACAAAGATGTCACAGGTACCAGAGAAAAGCAGAGAGCAAGGGAATTAATTAATTAGTTTCAGTTAGGCACCAATCAAATAATACCATTATCTTCCTACCTAATAGCCTGGGACTTAATCACGAGCTACTACTGACCATAAATATTCATATTGGCATTTGAATTTCACATAACTGACCTTTTATGTGAAGAAGTCAAGCTTGATCAAGACTGTAGGATACTAATGACATGCAGTGGAAGAGGATACATGAAAAAATATTGACAGAACCTTCCCACAAAATATGAAACCAGCACAGAAAAGATTTAAAGGAGGTAAAATAATACCTGATACTGGACTGAGCTGGCACCATAGAGTCTCTCCTCTCCTCAGCTCCTACCAGACTCCACTGAAGGTAGGATTAAAAAAAGAAAATTCTTGTACCTTCAAATCTTTTAGTCAGTTACCTTTGTTGATGATAGGGCCGATGATGGTTAGCTTGGCCTATGGGCTTCCTGCACTGTCTGCTGCTCTCTTTTGGATTTGGAAATCTAATTTGAGTCTCAGGAAGCCCTTACGAGGACCAGGGCAGAGCCGAAAGTGAGAAAGTAGGGAAGGCTGGAAGGTCAAAGGAGAGATGAGGAGACCTTTGGGGGAGGTGTCCTCCCAGGGTGTCCAGTACCTGGCAGGAAGGTGGCAGAGGAGGCTGGACACTGCTCATTCTTTCATACATAAAAGGGGCTTTTATTAACTATCTCTGTGTAAAAACTATTCCAGAAACTGTGGAAGTAAAGATGAACAAGACCTGGTCCCCATCCTTAAGGTTATCATTATGTATAGGGGAAACCAATCACACACACAAACACACATCATTTTTATACAATGGGGTTTCATGTGACAAGTGCTAAATGTGAGATGTGAACAATGTCTAAGCAATTCCGGAGGAAAGAATGCCTTAAGGGTATTGGGGGTGGTCAGGAAGGTGTCTCCAGGAAGATCATATTGTGGTCTAAAGGAGCATGAGTTTGCAAAAGTACAGGTTGAGGTGAGAGTACAGGAAGAGGATAAGTACTCCAGGTGGAAGCACCAGCATAAGCCCAGGGCTGGAGATAAGAGGCAATCCTGTGAGGATTAGTGCCCCTGAAGAGTGAGGTGGGAAAGACATGTGGAGGGGAAATGCAGGGAGATGTCTGCAGGCCAGATCACAAGTAACTAAGGGTGCCCTTCCTAGTGTCTGTATCTAGGACAGAATTTCTCCCCAAGAATGCATTTGGCCAGAATGTCTCTTGTGCTCTAATATCTCTCAGGAACATGAGAATGTGAATGGGGAGGAGAAGGAGGAGGAATGCCCCACAATTAGGGCTTCAATAAAGTGACATGTAGTTACAAACAGGAAGAGAAAATATGGCATTTGCTCTTTCAGTTGATTTTGATCTGAAGTCTTAACACTGTCTTAAGTGAATACTATGCCCTCTAATTTTCTGAAATTGCAAGGTAAATGTTTAAGATGAAAAACAGGGAGTTAGTCCTTTTTTTATTTTTTTCTGAGCTTAACCTTAAGAGTGAAAAAGAGTCTGCCTTCACATCACACCCACGCAGATCTCTGGATTCATAGGATGAGCAGGGTTGCTGTACTAATCACGTTTTCTTATTGCAGGATGCAGAGCTACATAATAACTGGTGAGTAACTTCACATTGAGGAGTTAGGTTTCAGAGCTGGCTCTTAGGGATCTGGGATAAAAGCAACTCATAGTCCTTCACAGGGTCTCCAGTTACTGGGAATGGGCAAACCTCGCTGAAAAAGAGGAAGGAGGTATGTGGGTGTCAACTGGTTTGCAGCTCTGAAGCCACTGGATTTCTCAGCTCCTGCTTTTCTTCTTCCTCCTCCACCTCTTCCTGCCCTTGCTTCTCCTCCATGAACCCAAGCCCCTGCCCCATCACATGGCTAAAGAAGCAGCTACAAAATAGGGACAAATTATCATTAAATTAGCGAGGGAAAAATTGTACATTTGTCTGTTCTAGTGAAATTTTCCCCAAAGGGCTCAAAAAGATCGGCAAGTGCTCCCTTCCTGCCGCAAATAGGTGGGAGTGTGTGGCAGTTCCACGTCTACCACATACTAAGCACTTACTATAAGGCTCTAGGCATTGTTAGTGCTTTAAATAGATGTCTCAGTTTAACCATCTCTTCAACCCTACAGTACTATTGTGACCATTTTATGGATGAGAAAATGGAGGTACAGAAAAGTTAGGGGCTTCCCCAGAGCTCACAGCTAGAAATTGGTGGAGCCAATATTTAAATCTTGGCAGTCTGTCACTAGAACCCTGGACATCTACCACTGTATTATAAAGCCTCCCAGACTCCCAGAAATATGCCCATGAAATCTCCTAGATGCTGAAAATGGACCAAATCTCACCAACGCCTTTTGAAGGCAAATTATTCAAATGGATAAATGTGGATTACTATATCTTTAGGGTTTTTATTACAACTTGCTTGACTGTGTATAAAATATTCAAGACACATATGAAAGGTAAGAACAAGTGGCCATGTATGTGGTATGTTTACTCTTCCTACACACCAGTGCTGCAGCTCTGAATATCTGAGCTACTGGACCATTGTCCACTTTGACCTTGAACAATAGGGAGATCCTTCTAGCCATGATTGTTCTTGAATCACCAAACTCCTCCTTCTGCCCTTGCATAATGTGCCCCGCCCTGCTGACAATGAATGCCCTGATGTACTAAGTCACAACACTGAATATTCCTCTGTCCTCATTTTTTTCAGCAAACAGGATGACTATCAGCTCCAGCAGAATGCCCACAAGGTTGTATGAAATTTAGCGAGAGAAAATTCTAAAGTAAATGCTGCAGAATTCTATTATACAGCACTGTTTCCAGAGTGCTTAGCATGTCACATTGCCCTGTAGAGCTGGGAATGCAGAAACAAAGGCCTCCAGTGTTGTTTCCATTTGTAAGAAGACTGAATTAACGTTGCTAGGGAAACAAAACCTCAGTTTCCTATTCAATTTACTTTCAGCTTATGTGTCACACCTCTTGCAGCCTCGGTGAAACACAATAAAGGAAGAGAACTACAGTTCTTTTATTAAAAGCTCTTAGCGCACATATTTCCCAGGTAAAGATAATCCACAGGAGGATAGATTTGGGCAAATTTCATCATAAAAGTGATTCAACTCCACTAGATTTTGCTATATGGTGGGGGGAAGATTACATAAAAAGACGCCTGTGTGCATTGCTCACTGTACCTAGGAACACGTGACTCAGGAATTGCATTTGTCTCAATTTCCAGTGGTCACAGTTACAGCCTAAAAGTCTTGGAACTTGTGTATAACTTACAATGTATATATAACTTGTGTATAAGTTATAATGTTTATAACGTGTATAAGTTATAATGTGTGTATAACAATCAAAGAGAGAGAAAATTGGAAGAAATGCAGTAATGAATGGGGTCAGAATGGTGGATAGAGGGTAGGAAAGCAGGAAAAGAAGAAAGAAAATGGTAGAATCAGCTCAGTAGTTAGTAATGGACCACAAGACTTTCAAGAGGGAGCTGATCAATTGATTCTGATGTTGTAAAACATATAGGAGAAATGGGTTACAGCTAACGCAAACCAAACCAAATATCAAGGATGATCTGGAGAGAGGATATGGATCACACTTGGATGAGACTGTGTCTGCACAAGCATGGGCTCCGCCTTCCTTTGCCGAAATATGCCGCCATCTTAAGAGCTAAAACCAAGCAAGCTTTCTGCTGACTGCTCAGATGTTAGTGTCTGCACACTTCCAGGGATTTGTCAAATCCTAGTCTTAATTCATCGTCAGTCCCCAGGGTTCATGAAGTGGTCCATGTTTTCCAAATCTCAGTTCAAACATCATTTCCCAAGGACATCTACCCCAACAATGCAGACTAGATTCAATCCATGCTACGCATTCTCAAAACGTGGCTATCATTTTCTCCAATTTACTCACAGTTAGAAGTTACGTATTTCTGTGATTTTATTTCTCTTTCTCCTTTATTAGACTATAAGCTCCTTGAATATAAGAAGTGTGCTTGTTTCTGCTTAGCATTGTGTCCTCAGTTCCTACACAGAATCTGGCACATAGTAGAGTCTCAGCTAATATTTTTTCAATGAATGAATGAATGTGTACTAATCAGTTATGACTAAAAGGTAAACAAATCACCCCATGATGACTAATGATACCAAGCCTTCAAAGGCCAGCAGGAAGTCACAGAATCACAAGTCAACTTCTGACTGAGCTCCTTTCCTAGGGAAGCACACACTCCCAGACAGAAGTAGACCATATAAAATTTGGATCCATCGTGAATGTTTAATTGCAGCCTTATCTTCCACATACAATGTCAGTATTTGGCTTGCCTTGTATGACCATGGGAGGCTTTCAGAATTAGTTTCTGAATAACTTCTTAAGGTTGTTTGGTATATTGACTTCAGCCAAAGATCATTGGTATTTCCTGAGACCGGAAAGATTTGGGCCTTGTGCGTAAACAACATCTTGGATCAGGCACGGAAATTTCAACAGTACTTGGCAATTTCCTAGCAGCTTACAACTGCTGATCCCGCCAACACAGGGAGTTTAGATGCAGTTTCCTCGTCCTTCTAGTTTCTATAAATGTCCTTCCTGCAGAAAGCAAGTGGCCAGAGGCACAGAGAATAGTGATGTACTCAAGTTCTCCTTCTGCGGCAGAATTAAGAATTAAATCTAGCTCCAGTGAGGAAGCAGCAGACCATGCATTCAAGACCAGTTACATAAATGGTTTGAGTCACATTATTTTTTATCAAAAACTGTTTTATTCATTTGTACTATTCCATTTGTAATATCTAGGTAAGTGGGAGATGGGAATGTGTCAAGAAACAAAGGCTCTGGGGGATACCACAGAATGCCCATGAGTAAATCTGTAAGACTCCACTGAGTAAATCTGTAAGACTCCACTGATAACTGTTCTTTTCATCAATATCAGGAAAAAGGTCACCAACAAAGACATGGCTCTGAGGGATTCAGAAGCCACTGGATCTTCCCAAAATGAGAATTTCCTCAGAAAGAAGCAGAAAGAGGCCCAGATTTGAGTCAGAGGGATCCAGATATGAATACTGGTTTTGTCACTGAGCTATGTGACCTTGGGCAAGTTACTTCACCTTTCTGAGCCTCAGTTTCCTTATTTTAAAAGCAGAATAATAATATCTGCCTTCCATCACTGTTTCAAAATTAGAACTAGCTTGAAGAGAGACTCCAGACTGCTATCTGGCTTGTAATAAATTCAACTGTCATTTCACTGGCCATCTCCAAATTGCCCTCACCACTTCTCCATTTTTCTTTGTTATCATTCTGGACCATGCCGGGTATCCTTTATTCATGCTACTGTTTTTCATGTAGTTTGCTGAACTTAGAAGTGTCATTTTCTTGGCTTTAATATCTATGATAGTAATGACTTGAATTACCTATTAATTGTATTTTGTGGTCTCATGATACGAGAGAGAGCAAAAGCGAAAGTGAGAGAGCTAGAGAGAAAGAAAGAGAGCAAGTAAGGGCAAGCAAAGTCCAGAGACAGCTACATAAACCATATTTGATTATGTGCATCTGTCAGAAGCAGGCCAGACCCATGGGATGATCAGGAATAAGTGCAGCTGGAACAGAACCTAGATATCTTTCTTCTGGTCCCTCGTCACATTCACTCCCACTTCTCTTTCACTCCCCGCTCCATCACTCCAGATTTGGTCCCTCTTCTTTATGATCCCAGCCTTCCACCACGACCACTTTAATGAACTTTGGCCCTGGTCCTCATGCCTGTCATCATCTTCTGTCTAGTCGAGAGTGGTTCTCATGTGCTCTCTGGCTCTGTCCAGGCCCAGCATGTCCCTTCTCAATTGAGCCCACTTTGGCTTCCAGTGTCTGTCCTTTCCACCTCTCCTCAATAGGTTTCCTAAATCCACCACTGACTCAATGTAGTTCAGGGCCACTGTTCTTCCTGCCTCTAGTTTTGTCTCCTGACTAGCTCATTCTTCCTTTCCATTTCCTCAAGCCAGGAGGGCCAGAAAAGTCTCTTGTTAATGATGTTTGCACACTGCAGGGTTGATCGCCACGTGCCACCACAGACCTGACCAAACGTGAACTTGACTTAGATCTTGCATGGGCTATGCAGGTATTAAAATCCAGGCTCCTGCCATCAAGCAGCTTACATATGATTGGCAGATAACACAGACATGTTAACGATATAAAGAAAAAACAGCCACAAAAAGTCTCATTTGAATTTGAATAATGTTCTCAGTAGATCATTATTTATCTGAGAGAGAAGGCACCAAAAGAATCCAACAAAAAAAAAATGGTCCTAACTGGATTATTTTTATGATTACTTAATTCCAAATTTATACTAATATAATGAGTAAAATATGATTTGCTAATGTACAATGCATAGGGAAAGCAGAATCTGCTGAACTAAGAATGACCTGTCAGTGATTCCATAAAGACCAACTTGCATAACAGAGACTGGATGACACAGAATTTAAGGTACAACGGCAAGGATATTGTAACAGTCTTGATGGCGATCAATAAGTTGATGATTCTTTATTGTTTATATATCTCAAAAATAGCAACTACTTTAAAGCACTGAATTTCAAGTATACACACACAGAGCTACACATACACATAACATGCTAAGTCATCTTTTGTCAATCATTGTACTTTTTAGAGTTACATATTTCAAACTTCAAAAATATTAGGTAAAACTCACATTGTTAACATTTGGATAATGGCATTTTCAATGAACAAATAAGGGCTATTGATCAACAAAAAAAGCATATGATTTAAATAACTGAATTGCAAAATTGAGAAAGCACACCAACTTTGCATATTAAGGATATGTAGGAAAACGTATTCATAAAGTATCTGCATCTGTTTCAAAGGGGAATGCTTAATTAGAATGCAATGACCTCAATTGATCACCCAGTTTAAATGGTTCAGGATTGTGTCCTAACTAAAAGCCGCCATGGTAACTAAAAGTGAAGTCAAACAGCTGCTCACTCTGTTGCCTAACTTTGTTCACCTAGTTAAAAGTTTTCATGCTAGATAATATATTTCCCACATTTTGTACTTATTTTTAGTTTCTAGGAAAAAATGTAGAGGCATTCTGGCTTTTTTCTTGGTACAAGTCATAGTCCATTTGTCATTATGGTTACAGATAAGAAACATCCAAAACAACAAACAAACAAACAAACGAAACCAGGTAAGAAACATCCCAGATATTTCTATGTAATTCTAGACATCTAGGTGTGCTGAAAGACACTTCAAATTTGAACATTTCCTCCCACAATGTTTGGTCTGTGTGCATTAAAATCCAGTTGAGCAAATCTTTATCTCAAAGCCTGCTATGTGGAGAATCTGACCTGAAACAAACATCCATATATTTTTTCATAATTGGGGGAATCCCAATATGAGTGAGAGATAAAATCTTATTTACAAGAACAGACATTATCACCCTTTACTTCCTGTCAGCTAGAGTGTGAGCTCATGCCTCTGAAATTTGAAGGAATGACCCGGAGGTTCAGGGTCAGAGTTACAGAGTTGAGACCCCAGTAGTGAGGTCACAAAGGACGCATGGTGACAATGCCAACCAGCAGTGATCTAAGAGGGTAACTCCTATGGCATATCTTTGACTATGCTTCACTTCCTTTGGTTTCCATCTACGCCTAGTCTATTATCCTTCAAATGGAGGTATGGGATATTATTCCTATAAATTTATATTCCACTTAAGTTAACCAGATTAATTTCTGTTTTATTCACTAATAGAATCTTGACTCCCACAAAAATACTAGTAGAAGTTATTGCAATTTACAGAGCTATAGGATAATGAAAGAGGAATGGACAAAACAATACATGGAATTTGTTATGTAGCTTATTTGCTGACAAAGGCAGTGAAAATATAGCTAGCGTTAAAGGATGGGAATACTGATGCTCTTGGCACAGATTGATAGGATGACTAATGAAATTGTGATCTGTGATTTGATGATATTAGGGAATTTGTGTTCAATATGTTAGGTATAGTCATGGTATTGTGTTTATGGAAGAAAATATTATTTCTTTAAATATGCATATTTCCATATTTGCAATGAAAAGCCATTTTGTCTATAAATAAATTTGACAATATATTTGTAAACATTAAACATAAGTGGTGTATGTACATATTTTATTTATGCTATTTTCTCTAGTTTTTATGTGGCTGAAAATGTTTAAAATAAAGATTCTGAAAATTATTACTTGTGATTACCTGAGACGATCACAAACCAGTTGGAAGGAGGGGAAACAAGTATCCATTGCCATAGAACAGTAAAAAGTGTCTAAAGAATTGAAGGATGAAGTCAAATGACAATATTATAACCCTAAATTATTAGTTAAAATTATAAACAATTATAGGGACTAATATAATTTTGTAAAATTGCCTCTAATCTCTTATAGCTACTTAGCTAAAATAAATGAATAATAAGCACTAAGTTCTACCATGCACATTGTTGAATTACATCCATTGAGTTCACAGATTTCCCAGGCCTTTTTCTGAAAATGTGGACACTGACAGAGAACACATGAAATGCCCAAAATTGGAATGGAGCACTAATGGGGGGTTTTGGAGGACTTGGAAAATCAAGAACCTACAGCTTCCATTTAGTTTCCTCTCTCAATGGAAGTAGCTTCTCCCTTGTCTCAAATAATTAGTCCTGCCTTTCCCGAGGACCCTGCAACTCTCTAGTCTGTAGAAGTTAATTTATAATTGGAAGCTATTTCTCTTCATGGCCCATTACCCCACCCTTCACTTTCCCCAGAATCCTAACTAGAATCAGATTCCCAGTGTGCCCCAAATCTGAGAAGATAAAATCTATGTTACAATAATTGCAAAAATAGTGTAAGCTATATTAGGAAAGACATGGTTTATATATGTGCTAATTTCTGGATTCTGAGAGTGTTCGACTAAGAAAGGCATTGCAATTTAATTAACTGAATTTATTAATATAGGTGCAGTAAACAGATTTTTAAAGTTAATACGTTAGTTCAAGCTGCTGGATCTTATTGTTTTCTTTTCTTTTTTATTATTTATTTATTTATTTTTTTTACTTTAAGTTCTGGAATACATGTGCAGAATGTGCAGGTTTGTTACATGGATATACATGTGCCATGGTGGTTTACTGCACCTATCAACCCATCATCTAGGTTTTCAGCCCTGCATACATTAGGTGTTTGTCCTAATGCTGTCCCTACCCTTGCCCTCCACCCCCCAACAGGCCCCAGTGTGTGACGTTCCCCTCCCTGTGTCTATGTGTTATCATTGTTCAACTCCCACTTATGAGTGAGAACATGCAGTGTTTGGTTTTCTGTACTTGTGTTAGTTTACTGAGAATGATGGCTTCCAGCTTCATCCATGTCCCTACAAAGGACATGAACTCATTCTTTTTTTATGGCTGCATAGTATTCCATGGTGTATATCTGCCACATTTTCTTAATCCAGTCTATCATTGATGGGCATTTGGTTTGGTTTCTTTCCTAACTGACTCAATTCTACATTCAACATTGGCCACAGGAAATAAAGTTGACATTTCATAAATTTCTTGGAATGTTATTAAGAAAGTTATCCAGAGAGACATTGAAAGACTGTTGAAGTGAATTTTATCATCCACTGACCCTCATACCCAACTATGACCAGTCCTCAAAATACTCCCATTACTAAAGCCTTAAAAAATATATTGGTGAAGGGAACCCCAGCGTCTTTATAAAGTGTCCAAGTTGTTCTCTGTAGGTGAGAGATGCTGAGGTTGAAATGAGCTCAATGATTTCAACACGGATTGAAAGACTCAGGGTGGAACTTCACCACCAGATATAAGGTGTATATTATTACCAAAATAGATTGCTTGGGTCAGTATGGTAATTAGAATGATCTCACTCAAAAGCCACAGTTCTCAAACCATATACTAAGATGCCCAAGGCTCTGCAGCAAAGTCACAGAAGTGGCCCAATATCTCGTAAATGTCAAAGGAAAACACAGTGAAATATACTGCATGTACTACTAGCTCAAGATAGTTTACAATTTCCACTTTAGATCATGCCAAATTCCTTTCAGTAACATCATATCTTTGAAAAACAGGGTTTTGGTGGCTGCTGTGGTAAAAAGTAGATACTGACATGAAAATTAATGTTGAATAGAAAATAAGGGTGGTAGTTTTTAATGTGATTCCCAGATTTAAAAAGATAAGTAGTGCCTAACAGGTATATATATTCCACAAGTAAGAAATTAAAATTATTTAAAGATAAAACAAAAATGTACTCTTTTCTTCCAATTTATGTGTCCTATGTTCTTCATGTACACATCCCATTGGTAAGTAGTTGAGGTTATTTAAGAATAAAACAAAAATACTTTTGTTCATTTTATACATATTTCTTTATATAATCCACAAGTTATTAGGACATAAATATGTATGAAGTTGTTTTAGCCCAACTACTTAATAAATGGAACTTTCAGTTACTTAATTTGACCTAGAGGCACCAAAAAAAATTACTGAGACACTATGGACACTAAGACTGAGAAAGTTTGGAAATCTCTATCCACGGATATCTTAATGATGAGTTCATTACTGTTACTAAGACCAAACAACTTTTTTTTCTTTTTCATTTAATTTAATTTTATTTTAAGTTCTGGAATACATGTTCAGGACTTGCAACTCTGTTACGTAGGTAAACGTGTGCCATGGTGGTTTGCTGCACAGATCAATGGAACACCTGCATGCGTTAAGTCCTGCACGCATTAGATATTTATTCTGATACTCTCCCTGCCCCTACCCACCCCTCCCCACCCCAATAGACCCCAGTGTGTATTGTTCCCCTTTCTGGATCTATGTGTTCTCATTGCTCAGCTTCCACTTATAAGTGAAAACATGCGGTGTTTGGTTTTCCGTTCCTGTGTTAGTTTGCTGAGGATAATGGCTTCCAGGTCTATTCATGTCCCTGCAAAGGACACCATTTCTTTCCTTTTTACAGTTGTATAGTATTCCATGGTGTATATGTGCTAATTTTTCTTTATTCAGTCTATCATTGATGGGGATTTTGGTTTATTCCATGTCTTTACTATTGTAAATAGTGTTGCAATGAACATACACATACATGTATCTTTATAATAGAATGATTTATATTCCTTTGGGTATATACCCAGTAATGGGACTCCTGGGTCAAATGGTATTTCTGGTTCTAGGTCTTTGAGGAATCGCCACACTGTCTTCCACAATGGTTGAACTAATTTACATTCCCGCAAACAGTGTAAAAGTGTTCCTATTTCTCCACAGCTTCGCCAGCATCTTTTGTGTCTTGACTTTTTAATAATCGCCATACTGACTGGAGTGAGATGGTATCACAATGTGGTTATGATTTTCATGTCTCTAATGATCAGTGATGTTGAGCTTTTTTCAAATGTTTGTTGGCTACATAGTAGACACAATTAAAAAATGATAAAGGGAATATCACCACTGACCCCACAGAAGTACAAACAACCATTAGAGGATACAATAAACACCTCTAAGCAAATAAACTAGAAAATCTAGAGGAAATGAACACATAAATTCTGGACACATATACTCTCCCAAGACTGAACCAGGAAGAAGTTGAATCCCTGATAGACCAATAACAAGTTCTGAAACAAAGAAAAAGCCCAGGAACTGACAGATTTACAGCTGTATTCTACCAGAGATACAAAGAGGAGCTGATACTATTTCTTCTGAAACTATTCAAAATAATTGAAAAGGAAAGATTCCTTCCTAACTCATTTTATGAGGCCAGCACCATCTTGATACCAAAATCTGGCAGAAATACAACAACAAAAAACATAAAACTTCGGACCAATATCCCTGATGAACACTGATGCAAAAGTTCTCAATAAAATGCTGGTAAACCAAATCCAGCAGCACATCAAAAAGCTTATCCACCACGGTCAAGTTGGCTTCATCCCCTGGATGCAAGGCTGGTTCGACATATGCAAATCAATAAATGTGATTCATCACATAAACAGAACTAAAGACAAAAATCACATAGTCATCTCAATAGATGCAGAAAAAAGGCCTTTGATAAAATTCAACATCCCTTCATGTTAAAAAAAACTTTCAATAAACTAGGTATTGATGGAACATACCTCAAAATAATAAGAGCCATTTATGACAAGCCCATAGCCAATATCATGCTGAATGGGCAAAAGCTGGAAGCATTCCCCTTGAAAACAGGCACAAGACAAGGATGCCTTTTCTCACCACTCCTATTCAACATAGTTTTGGAAGTTCTGGCCAGGGAAATAAGGCAAGAGAAAGAAATAAAGGATGTCAAATAGGAAGAGAGGAAGTCAAACTGTCTCTGTTTGCAGATGACATGATCCTATACCTAGAAAACCCCATTGACTCAGCCCAAAAGCTTCTTAAACTGCTAAGCAACTTAGCAAAGTCTCAGGATACAAAATCAATATGGAGAAATCACAGTCATTTCTATACACCAACAACAGATAAGCAGAGAGCCAAATCATGAATGAACTCCCATTCACAATTGCTACAAAGAGAATATAATACCTAGGAATACAGCTAACAAGGAAAGGGAAGGACCTCTTCAAGGAGAACTACAAACCACTGCTCAAGGAAATCAGAGAGGACACAAACAAATGGAAAAACATTTCATCCTCATGGATAGGAAGAATCAATATTGTGAAAATGGCCCTATTGCCTACAGTCATTTACAGATTCAATGCTATTCCCATTAAACTAGCATTGACATGCTTCACAGAATTAGAAAAAACTACTTTAAAATTCAAGTGGAACCAAAAAAGAGTCCACATAGCCATGACACTCCTAAGCAAAAATAACAAAGCTGGAGGTACCACAATACCCCACTGCAAACTACACTGCAAGTCTACAGTAACCAAAACAGCTTGGTAATGGTACAAAAACAGACACACAGACCAGTGGAACAGAATAGAGATCTCAGAAATAAGACCACACATCTGCAACAAACATCTGATCTTTGACAAACTTGACAAACGCAATGGGGAAAGGATTTCCTATTTAATAAATGGTGCTGGGAAAACTGGCTAGCCATATGCAGAAAATTGAAACTGGACCTCTTCATTATATCTTATACAAAAATTAACTCAAGATGTATTAAAGACTTAAATGTAAAAGCCAAAACTATAAAAATCCTAGAAGAAAATCTAGGCAATATCATTCAGGACATAGGCACGGGCAAATATTTCATGATGAAAATGTCAAAAGCAATGACAGAAAAAGCAAAAATTGACCAAAGGAATCTAATTAAACTAAAGAGCTTCTGCACAGCAAAAGAAACTATCATCAGAGTGAACAGACAACCTACAGAGTGGGAGAAAAATTTTGCAATCTATCCATCTGACAAAAGTCTAATATCCAGAATCTACAGGGAACTTAAACAAATTTACAAGAAAAAAACAAACAACCCCATTAAAACATGGGCAAAGGACATAAAAAGACACTTCTCAAAACAACTTTATTTTATTACATTAAAAGAAACTTCTAGGTCTGGTAAATAGGGGCTAGACTTGAGCAACCACAGAGAGAGTCAAAACGCCTCAGTTTCCAACTCTGAATTAGTTTAGAAACTCAGATTCCCTTAAATGAAGAAAATTTTAAAACTCTTGAAACAATATGACACATAATTAATTTGAATATTTTGCCCATGTTTTTGTCAGCTCTCCAGTTTTCTGCCACAATTTCCTCCACAATTACCCTGACAATGTAGCTTTCCATAGGATATCACATAAATTCGTTACGTTTATAAGTGAAAGAACCTGGAAAACATAAAATAGAAATATCACACTCTAAATGTTTTGATAGAAATGTGTGTATCAGAGAGGAGAGAATAAATCTTATAAAAATACAGCAGCCTACAAGAGCAGTAAAATTATTTAAGTTATAGTAGATGAGAATAGATAGATATATTTCATCAAAGGGAAAGAAAAAAATGATCCCCCTTTTACCTTCTACCACCGAAATTACTTAAATTGTACTTGTCGAGCCCTTGAATTTTGGAGGCACTATATACCACATTTACACTTGTGTCTGTCACCCAGTGTTAAATAAGACCCAGCTCAAGAGATGACTCTTTGGCTGGTCTAGGATATTGTATAAACAGATCTATCACTCTGCCCTTATATGACAAAAAGAACCTTATGGGAATCACAACACCTGCAGTAGATTGGAATATTGTATGTATCCTGAGGGAAATCATGATAGGAGAATCACGCTAAAGATATCTAGAGTTTTGAAGTAAAGCTGATCCCTCTTTACTTTCTAAAACAGGTAATTATTCTGCTTTTAAAAACATTATTTGTTTTGTAACTAGGTCTTGTCCAGGAATCTTTTAGGCATAACTAACTTCAGACTTGGTCAAGACTGAAAATACTCCAAAAGTACTGACAAAAGCAAACTCAAAAACCAGGATCTACAAAATTCTCACAACTGAAGCCACATTGAATAGGAGTTTACAATCCAAAGTTACAAAATAGTTGGGGAATTTCACCATGAGCCAGAGAAAGCAGACATATAAATATTAGGATTATACCCCCCACCAGTTTATAATTGAACAATAAGACAGAGGCTACAAAACAAAAATGTTTAAAATGACTACAGAAAGAAAAACTGAATATATATATATATATATATATATATATACTATATATATACACACTAAATATATATATATGGGGAGCAGGAAGTTTTGGAGGGAAAATACCTGAAATGAAAAATATAGCCACTGAAATCACAACAGTAGGTGTGTTAAGTTGGAATGTAGATAAAAGCATAAAGAAAATTAATTGGCTGGAAGATATATCTTTAAAAAATTAGTAAGAATGCTGTATTGACAGGTAAACAGATGGAAAATACGAATGAGAAATAAAGAGACATGGAGGATAAAATGAGAAGACTTAACATATCTGGAAAGGTTTTCTGAAGGAGATAAGTTATTGGAAGAGATAATATCTGAAATTTTTAGCCTTGATAAAAGATAAGAATTGTGAAATTTAGAAACCCAACAGTCCCAAGTAGGATAAAAAAATAAGTTCACACCTAGACAACATAGTAAAATGGTAGAACAGAAGAGATATAATGAAAATATTAAAGACATCTGGAGAGAAGCAGCATATTATCTAAGAAGAAATAATGTATAGTCTGGTCTCAATAAATTCAATGGTAACAATAGAAATCAAAAGATAATGAAACAATATATTCAGTGCTGAGATAAAGTAACTCTCAATTTGCTGTTGAGAGAATTCCATGTCCAGTTAAACTACCATTTAAGAATGATAATGAATTAAGTGTTTTCAGATCCATATTGTATGAGTTTACCATTAACAGACACTTACTAGTGAACTTCTAAGTATCTGCCTTAGTAAGAAAGAATCTCAATCTGTAAAGAAGGAAGTGTGAGCAAAGAGACTGAAAAAAAAATAAGTAATTCCAAGCAAACTGCCGAATTTTATAATATAATCACAATAGCTATTAACTTTAGAAGTACAAAAACAAGTTCAAACTAAAGTATGTAAGGTTGACATTTAATACAGAATCATGGGTAACTAAAGTTCCAGTGTTTCAGGGCTCTTGTATTTTTCCAATAGAGGGAAGAGAGAGTGATTAATTATATACTTTGTTAAAGAAAGTTTGCATATTAGAATTTTAAGAGAAACACAAAAAGAAAAGAAAGTGAATGCATAACTGTAAAATTACTAGGGTTGGAAGAGGTTATAAGATTCTTAATGCATGACTGCAGTAGACCAAGTGGCCACAGAAATTGATATATTCATAATGAACTGGATGTTTCTAATCCACCTATCATTAAGTTGGGCATACCCACAAGCATTCCATCATCTAGTGGAAGTAAACATATTCAAGATCTGAATGTTGCAGTTCCCTAGGTTGGACAAGCAAGTAGCTCACACTCCTAGCATGTCTACTCCAGCCACACAGTGACATTCTACCTTCTCCCACACTCATAGCCTTATAAAAAGTTGTCTAGGACCGTATTTTGAGTCTTATTTACAGAAGGCTTATCATGACATAGACAGAAATGGACTTTTACAATGCAACAGTGGTGGCTCTGAAGGATAGTGAAAACTAAAATTCTTCCAGTGGGACAAGTGTGAAATGCTTTAACTTGTGGTCAGGATGAAAGGAGAAATGTTCTTAGGTAAGCATCTACACCTACTAGCAGGTTCTTTAAAGAAGCAAAACAGAATTGATGACAAAGAGTCTTAGAGAAGAGCTATGTATACGAACTGGCAATGATCCCAGAATACACTCGTGTCTCATGTGATATAAGTACTCAAACAAAATACTCCTCCATGGAGGATATTCTTCCAGATCAAGTAAGTAAGAGGATCCATTTGTTGTTGTTGTTGTTGTTGTTGTTGTTGTTTTGTTTCAAAACAGTACTGATCTTTAATCAAAGAGCTACAAATTCCCAGGTAGTCTTGGAAGCAAGACTGCTCAGTATTTTGGTAATGCTTGTACTTGACTTCTCTTCCTCCTTTGCAACTGTGCAAGGTTTCTCTCTGGGTTTCTTCAGAAGACCTCTGCCTCCTTTTCCTGGCATCATGGAGACCGAGGCCCTACCGAAATGCATTTAAGAGGCTTTAAATAATTAAATAATGCCAAGCGGATGGTGGTCAAGGGGTTTCTTCAGAAGACCTCTGCCTCCTTGTCCTGGCATCGTGGAGACCCAGGCCCTACCAAAATGCATTTAAGAGGCTTTAAATAATTAAATAATGCCAAGCAGATGGTGGTTAGCTCAGGGCAGATACGCTAAAAAAGTTAACTGAGGTCCCTCCAAGTTCATGGATGGAGCAAGGCTGACACTTCCCAGTGGGCCTCGGGTTTCTCCATATGCTGTTCAGAGCTCAAGGGGAAGCTGCTAAGGCTTTCCATGCATCTACAGAAACACACTCTTTTTCGCACAGCTGCAAGACTGTGCTTATGGTCTTTAATCTTCCTCTTTGAAAAGCATCCAATTTAGGAATTTTTGCAGTAATCATTTCAGAGTAATGAAAAACAGACAGAACAATAGAAAATTTCAGATGTGATATGCACACTCTGTGCACTTCTCACTTCTCTCTAATGTACATTTAAAAAGATGTATTAGTCATCCTAAGGAACCTCTTTTGTCTTCTCACACAATCAAATTCTGCCTGCATGCAGACCATAAACATCATAATACAGTTAATTTACCCAATATACTCATTTCTCCCTCATAACAATGCCCATAAGATAGCATTCAATTTTGTTTTAAAGTTTCCTTACATACAAGATGGGGTTTGGAATGAACATTTTTTCACCTTGCAGTCTTGCAAAGCACCATGGTAGAGGCTAATGTGTGCCATTTTGTCTGGTTCAAGTCTTTTTTTTTTTTTTAACTTTTTAATTTCCATAGGTTTTGCAGGAACAGGTTGTATTTGGTTTCATGAGTAAGTTGTTTACTGGTGATTTGTGGGATTTTGGTGCATTCATCACCGGAGCAGTACACACTGAATGCAATTTGTAGTCTTTTATCCCTTACCCACCTCCCGCCCTTTCCTCTGCATCCCCAAAGTCCATCGTGTCATTCTTATGCCTTTGCATCTTCATTGCTTAGCTCCCACTTAATAGTGAGAACATAACAAAGTTTGGTTTTCCATTCATGAGTTACTTCACTTAGAATAATGGTCTCCAATTCCATCCAGGTTGCTACGAATGCCATTAATTCATTCATTTTTATGGCTGAGTAGTATTCCATGGTATGTGTATATATATATCACAGTTTCTTTATCCACTCATTGATTGATGTGCATTTGGGTTGGTTCCATATCTTTGCAATTGTGAATTGTGCTGCTATAAGCATATGTGTGCAAGTATCTTTTTTGTATAATGACTTATTTTCCTCTGGGTAGATACCCAGTAGAGGGATTGCTGTTTCAAATAGTAGTTCTACTTTTAGTTCCTTAAGGAATCTTCACACTGTTTTCTATAGTGATTGTACTAGTTTACACTCCCACCAGCAGGGTAGAAGTGTTCCCTTTTCGCCACATCCGTGCCAACATCCATATTTTTTGATGATGGCCATTCTTGCAAGAGTAAGGTGGTATTGCATTGTGGTTTTGATTTGCATTTCCCTGATTATTAGTGATGTTGAGCATCTTTTCATGTTTGTTGGCCATTAGTATATCTTCTTTTGAGAATTGCCTATTCATGTCCTTAGCCCACTTTTTGATGGGATTGTTTGTTTTTTCTTGCTAATTTGTTTGAGTTCCTTGTAGATTCTGGATATTAGTCCTTTGTCAGATGTATACATTGTGAAGATTTTCTCCCACTCTGTGGGTTGTCTGTTTACTCTGTTGACTGTTCCTTTTGCCATGCAGAAGTTATTTAGTTTAATTAAGTCTCACCTATTTATCTTTGTTTTTGTTGCCTTGTTCTTGGTTCTTGGTCATGAAGTCTTTGCCTAAGTTGATGTCTAGAAGGGTTTTTTCCAATGTTATCTTCTAGAATTTTTATAGTTTCAGGTCTTAGATTTAAGTCCTTGATCCATCTTGAGTTGATTTTTGTATAAGATGAGAGATGAGGATCCAGTTTCATTCTCCTACATGTGGCTTGCCAATTATCCCAGCACCTTTTGTTGAATAAGGTGTCTTTTCCCCACTTTATGTTTTTGTTTGCTTCTTGAAGATTGGTTGGCTGTAAGTATTTGCGTTTATTTCTGGGTTCTCTATTCTATTCCATTGGTCTATGTGCCTATTTAAATACCAGTACCATACTGTTTGGGTGACTGTGGCCTTAAAGTATAGTTTGAAATCAGGTAATGTGATGCCTCCAGATTTGTTCTTTTTGCTTAGTCTTGCTTTGGCTATGTGGACTCTTTTTGGGTTCCACAAGAATTTTGTTTTCTCTAGTTCTGTGAAGAATGATGGTGGTATTTTGATAGAAGTTCCATTGAATTTGTAGATTGTTTTTTGGCAGTATGTTCATTTTCACAATATTGAGTCTACCCATCCATGAGCATGGGATTTGTTTCCATTTTTTTGTGTGTCATCTGTGATTTCTCTCAGCAGTGCTTCATAGTTATCCTTGTAGAAGTCTTTCACCTCCTTGGCTAGGTATATTCCTAACTATCTTTTTTTGCAGCTATTGTAAAAGGATTTGAGTTCTTAATTTGATTCTCAGCTTGGTCGCTGGTGATGTATAGCAGAGCTACTGATTTATGTATGTTAATTTTTTATCCTGAAACTTTGCTGAATCCATTTATCAGTTCTAGGAGCTTTTGGGAGGAGTCTTTAGGGTTTTCCAGGTATCCAATCATATCATCAGCAAACAGCAACAGTTTGACTTCCTCTTTACTGATTTGGATGCCCTTTATTTCTTTCTCTTGTCTGATTGATCTGGCTAGGACCTTCAGTACTATGTTGAATAGAAGTGGTAAGACTGGGAATCCTGTCTTTTTCTAGTTCCCAGAGGGAATACTTTCAAATTTTCCTATTCATTATTTATGCTGGCTGTAGGCTTGTCATAGACGGCTTTTATTACACTGTGGTATGTCGTCTATTTGCCGATTTTGCTGAGGGTTCTCATCATGAAGGGATGCTGGATTTTGCCAAGTGCTTTTTCTGTCTATTGAGATGATCATGTGATTTTTGTTTTTATTTTATTTATTTATTTATTTATTTATTTATTTGCATATGTTAAACCATCCCTGCATCCCTGGTATGAAACCCACTTGATCATGATATATTATCTTTTTGATATGATGTTGGATTTGGTTAGCTAGTATTTTGTTAAGGATTTTTGCATCTATATTCATCAGGAATATTGGTCTGTAGTTTTCTTTTTATTTTTTGTTATGTCCTTTCCTGGTTTTGGTAACAGGGTAATATTGGCTTCATAGAATGATTTAGGGAGGATTCTCTCTTTCTCCATCTTGTGGAATACAGTCAATAGGATTGGTACCAATTCTTTGAGTGTCCGATAGAATTCAGCTGTGAATCTGTCTGGTCTTGGACTTTTTTGTTGTTGGTAATTTTTTATTACTATTTCAACCTCACTTGTTGTTATTAGTTTGTTCAGGGTTTTTAATTCTACCTAATTTAAGCTAGGATGGCTGTATCTTTCCAGGAATTTATCCTTCTTCTTTTGGTTTTCTACTTTATGCACATAAAGCTGTTCATAGTAACCTTGGATGACTTTTTGTATTTCTGTGGTGTTGGTTGTACTATCTCCTGTTTTGTTTCTAATTGAGCTTATTTGGATCTTCTATCTGCTTTTCTTGGTTAATCTTGCTAATGGTGTACCTATTTTATTTATTTTTCCAAAGAACCAGCTTTTTGTTTCATTTATCTTTTGTATTGTTTTTGTTTGTTTGTTTCAGTTTCATTTGGCTGTACTCTGATCTTGGTTATTTCTTTTCTTTTGCTGGGTTTGGGTTTGGTTTGTTCTTGTTTCTATATTTCCTTGAAGTATGACCTTAGATTGCCTATTTGTGCTCTTTCAGACTTTTTAATGAAGGCATTTAAGGCTATCAACTTTCCTCTTAGCATCGCCTTTGCTGTATCCCAGAGGTTTTGATAGATTGTGTCACTGTTATTGTTCAGTTCAAATAGTTTTTTAATTTCCATCTTGATTTCATTGTTGACCCAATGATCATTCAGGAGCAGGTTATTTAATTTCCATGTATTTGCATGGTTTTGAAGGTTCCTTTTGGAGTTGATTTCCAATTTTATCCCACTGTGGTCTGAGAGAGAACTTGATATAATTTCAATTTTCTTAAATTTATTGAGACTTTGTGCCCTACCATATGGTCTATCTTGGAGAAAGTTCCACTTGCTGATGAATAGAATGTATATTCTGTGGTTGGGTGGAATGTTCTGTAAATATCTGTTAAGTCCATTTGTTCCAGGGTATAGTTGAAATCCATTGTTTCTTTGTTGTCTTTCTGTCTTGATGACCTGTCCAGTGCTGTCAGTGGAGTATTGAAGTCCCCTATTATTATTGTGTTGCTGTCTATCTCGCTTCTTAGGTCTAGTAGTAATTGTTTTACATATTTGGGAGCTCCAGTATTAGGTGCATATATACTTAGGATTGCAGTATTTTCCTGTTGGACAAGGCCTTTTATCATTATGTAATGTCCCTCTTTGTCTTTTTTAACTGCTGTTGCTTTAAAGTTTGTTTTGTCTGATATAACAATAGCTACCCCTGCTTGCTTTTGGGGTCCATTTTCATGGAATTTCTTTTTCCACCCCTTTATCTTAGGTTTTTGTGAGTCCTTATGTGTTAGGTGAGTCTCTTGGATGACCCATAATTTAAATATCAGTCAGTCTCCTTCTACAACCACCCTAGAGTTTGTTCAGTGGTCTTAAAAAACAAACTAGCCATAGTGATTGACCTAGAAGCAAGGCAAAAATCTCTGCAAAGGGGACTTCTTATGGAATTTGACCCAGCTACTACCACAGCTGAAAATCCAATTTGCCAATTACTACGTTTAACCCCAATACCCAATATGGTCTCATACAACAGGGACCACTCAGCTAGCTGGTAGCAAGCTGATTACATTGAATACCATTCTGCATGGAGAGGGAAAAAATTTATCCTCACTAGAATAGAGTTGTTATCTATTTAGATTTGTTTTCCCTGCCTACCACTCTCTGCCAGCACCAGTGCGGACCTACTGAATGTTAATAGAAAATTGCAATGATCACATAAAGACAGTATCACAAGGGAATAAAGGTTAG
Organism: Pan troglodytes; assembly: GCF_028858775.2. Classification (NCBI taxonomy): domain Eukaryota; kingdom Metazoa; phylum Chordata; class Mammalia; order Primates; family Hominidae; genus Pan; species Pan troglodytes. The sequence goes on along the minus strand of NC_072398.2, from coordinate 80,171,033 downwards.
GGTCTCCTCACCAGATAAAATCCCCATCCAGCTGTGGGTTTGGCTGGATTCAAAGGAAAATGGAATGGATAGTCAGTAATAGAAATTATGAATAAATTGCCACTTATTTCTGGTTGTCCATGAAAATCACTGACACGTAAATAATGTAGTCTTGTGTTGGTGTAGTCTTGCCAGCCAAAATGATTTCATTGGGCTTTTCCCTCAGAAGCTTACAGTATAAAAATAATATGGTCTCTTCCGGTTCCAGGTGCTTTGGGAGCTGGGTGTTACAGTGCAGACATGGCCAAGTCCAAGAACCACACCACACACAACCAGTCCCGAAAATGGCACAGAAATGGCATCAAGAAACCCCGATTGCAAAGATACGAATCTCTTAAGGGGATGGACCCCAAGTTCCTGAGGAACATGGGCTTTGCCAAGAAGTGCAACAAGAAGGGCCTAAAGAAGATGCAGGCCAACAATGCCAAGGCCATGAGTGCACGTACTGAGGCTATCAAGGTCCTCATAAAGCCAAAGGAGGTTAAGCCCAGATGCCAAAGGGTATCAGCCGCAAGCTCAATCAATTTGCCTACATTATCCACCCCAAGCTTGGGAAGCGTGCTTGTGCCCGCATTGCCAAGGGTCTCAGGTTGTGTGGGCCAAAGGCCAAAGCCAAGGATCAAACCAAGGCCCAGGCTGCAGCTCCAGCTTCAGTTTCAGCTCAGGCTCCCAAAGATGCCCAGGCCCCTACAAAGACTTCAGAGTAGAGATCTCTGTCTGCCAACATGAGGACAGAAGGACTGGTGTGACCCACCCTGGGCTGCCATCAGCATGGGGCTGGTGTCTTCCTGTGCTATTTGTATAAATAAGCCTGAGGCAGGAAAATAATAACAATAATAATAATAATATGGTTTTTCCTCAATTAAAATTTATATTTCAATAGTGATTATACTTTTTCAAATTTTTACATGCTGCCCCCAAAACACATATATGCCTCCCTGGTAATAGACTAAGAATGAGTACTTCAGATCAATGCATGGGACTCTACAGTTAGGGTGAAGTTAGTTCTCCTGTGGGCTACACACTCCTAGAAGTAGAGCTCTTAGGAATGTACAGACTGCTCATAAATCAGTTAGTCTATTATTGTAGCACTCAATGGGCATAAGTTTCCTCAGTGCTTTCAAAATCATTAACACATTATTTGAGTCATCAAGAAGGTGTTCTATCCAAAGCCTTAGCATTTCTTTCTATCTTTAAGGCCAGTCACTTATAAAAAGAGATATTCAAGGTGAGACAATGTCACCTTAAGAAAATATACACACAGATCCCCATAAGGCAGATAACATGATTTTAAGAAACAAAACACTGAAGTGCTGTTTGATATCTAATTTGAAACTTTATTATGTTAGCAATTACATGAGTGGGGATTCTTCCAGTAATTTTTCCATGTGATTATCCTGGCTGTTAGATTCAAAATGACCTTCATACAAAGACAGATAATATCGCAAGCTAATGAGGAGAGGCGTCTTGTGTAGGCAGGGCAGGAATGAGTCACAGGCATCCTTCATAAAAGTAATTATGCACCTGCTGGGGAGTGTTTTCTGACTCCAGTAAATATTGATGTGCCTTTCCCCTGCATTGCAAGATGAAGATTTGTTGAAGGTTGTGATCTACCATAGTTTTCACAAAAGTCTTTTTTGGGGGCTATTTTATTTACTAGAATTATACAAACACAAGTCAGTCAAGCCTGAGCTGCAAGTGGACAATAGAGTTAAATATGTTATCAGATGTAAAAGACAAACAAAAATCAGAAACCAACAAGCTATAGTTTCAGGCACAACAGCCAGGAAGGAAATTTTACCAATTTACTAACTAAAATCTGGAATGAGGAGAAACTTCTGTTCCCATAACAGGGCACAGACACAGAGTGATAGCAGGCTCTAACTAAGATCCTAAAGTCAATCTAACAATGTAAGGACTTTATTGTTTGCAGAGGCAGGTAGGGAATAGTGTCATTGAAAATACCCAGATTTTGTTCTGCTAAAAATCCAGTTGAGCTGGGAACAGTGGCAGATACTTGTAGTCCCAGCTACTAGGGAGGCTGAGATGAAGGATCACTTGAGCCCAGGACTTTGAGACAGCCTGGACAGAATGAGTCCTCATTGCTAAGGGAAAAAAAATTTAATAAAAATTTTTTTAAAATTAAAAATTTACAAAGAACCCAGTTGACTCTTTTTTTTATTTTATTTTTATTTATTTATTTATTTATTTTTTTTTTTGTGATGGAGTCTCATTCTCTCCCAGGCTGGAGTGCAGTGGTACCATGTTGGCTCACTGCAACCTCCGCCTCACGGGCTCAAGCAGTTCTCCTGCCTCAACCTTCCAAGTAGCTGGGATTACAGCCACCCACCACCACGCCCAGCTAATTTTTGTACTTTTAGTAGAGATGGAGTTTTGCCATGTTGGCCAGGCTGATTTTGAACTCCTGGCCTCAAGAGATTCCCCCCAACCTTGGTCTCCCAAAGGGCTGGGATTACAGACGTGAGACACTGTGCCTGACCCCCATTGACTCTTGACCTGTGTAAGTAGTCTTCATTGTTTCATCTGCTACTATCTCTTGTGTTCACCACACCCAATATTTCTTTAAGATTAGGTACTTAGTTAACTTTCTTTTTATCACACGAAAGCACTTCCATTATTCAGAATGACTTTTGCATTTCCATAGTCAACTATTCCACATCAGTTTCTAGGTTTTGCCATCCCTAGGAAACTTCAACACCCCCACTTCGGTCACCCACTCCCACAACCACATCCTGAACATCCTAGACACTTGTTACAACTCCATGCTTGAAATGTTCAGTTCCCACCCACCACTATCCAATCCCAGTATCCTGTCCTTCTTGCTGTCTCATTCAGTCACTCCTTCACCTGCTCCTGATCCACAAGTCCTCCTATTCCTTTTTCACTTCAGAGACCATCCTTGTCTTCATATCTTTCATCGTTCAACTTAGAGTCCATATCTCCACACCTGAATTATTTTCTTGCCAAAACTTTTACTACCTTGCCTCACTGTCTTTTCAATGTCTCACTTGGTAAATAGCCTAACACTGAATTAACCTGTATCAATTTTTATTTAACTTCTGTGGCCTATCAAATCATCTTCCTCACCTTGGTCCCTCCTTATTCTTAGTGGAGAAAATAGAATGCCTTTTACTTAATGAAGAAAATAGAAGCCATGAAGTGGAAATGCCCTCAATGCTTTGCCATCCCACCTACAACCTTACATGCATTTGTCAATACCCATTCTTGTTACCTCACTGCCTTTCCAATGAAGTTGTGTTTCTCTAGTTGTCTGAGTACTTCTTCATCCGTGCTGTGGATTGGGTAACTTTCAGCTCCCACTTAAATGTATTTTTTCATAATTAAAAACTTTTTAATTTAGTAATTTTTAACAGTAACTTAGTTAATCATCTATGGAATGTTTTCCATCAGTATATTCACAGTCCACATTGCCCCTTTTAAAAAATTTTCCTTTTCTTTTGGCCAGTTTCTCCAAAGAACCATTTAATAACAGCAAGTTTCTGAGCACCTACTATGAACTAGGTGTTTTACATAAATTAGCACTTACCACATAAGGTAGCTATTATTATTCCAGTTCTGCAGATTAGGAAACTGGATCTTAGATGCAGTTATGTAAATTACTTAACATTCCACAGTGACTGTGGCAGATTTGGGACTGGAACCTAGGTCTGTCTATACTGAAATTTGTCTGTTTCTTTTTGTAACTTTGCCTTGGTTGCCCTCTCCCTGATCTACAGTGTATGTTTTTCCTATTTCCATCTCTTTACATCTGCAAAAAGGCAAAGTAAAGGAGAGTTGATAGCAGCAAAAAGAATCACTTACCAAGGTAAAGAGCTTGTTCAACTAATGGGAACAGAAGGAATCAGAAGGACCTAGGCTGACCTCAGCCTGACTTCTCCTTAAGGAATCCAGAGTGAATGAATGGTGGCCTGGAAAAAAGACACTGACTCCCACTTCCCACAGTGCTCCATGCTATACTCTTAAAGATAGCGTACCAGCAAATGGGGCTGCAAACTGGCCCAGCCTCCCTCAGATTAGCCTCAGATCTTACAGCGAATGGAACTCAAAGGCCCCAAGAGAGATATTAGGTACTCAGCTGCACACTGAATCTACACCACTCACACTCAGGTGTTCTGGTGAGGATGGGCACCTTGACAGACCTGTGAGTCACTCATTGACTGCTTACTGGGGATCTATTAAGGAGGAAACACTGTACTATGAAGGGAAATCCAATAGAAAGCTTATCATTGACCATTTTATAAAATAGTGGGGCAGATAATAATGAATTGTATTAAAGATAGAAAACAAGTTCCTAAGAGAAATACAAGTAAAGTACAACTTGTGGCCAAAGAAGGGAAATATTACTTCCAAACCATGGCAGGAAAAAGAGCTTTCTCAAAAACATAGAATTTAAACTGGAGCAGAGAGAGTTTGGAACTGTAGAGACAGTTTTAAAGGACAGGTCATGGGACCGTACCAATAGAAGCTACCAGCTAGGAATGTGATGCAGTGTGTGTGTGTGTGTGTGTGTGTGTGTGTGATCTGAAGAGAAACCTAAACATGAAGTAGTTATGGTAAAGAGCTAAAAGTCTGAGCTATCTAAAACATTGAAAATGGGATGGCTAGGAGAAGAAGATGTTTTTGGAAAAGCCCTCCAATCTCTTTCTCTCTTTCTAAGACCACTCCTGGCTCCTCATCTTTCCTTATTCAGAGTAGACTGGGTTCAACCCTTGATGGCTTTTGCATGCCAGACTAAAAACTATGGGCCATAGGCATTAGAACTGGGGAGATTATGAAATATACTGTTTGTGTTTGCTTTTTGACCAGGCATGAGAAACTCAGAGCTATTCTTTAAGAAAGTTAATCTAATAGCAGTATTTGAAGAAATTAGAACACTAGAGAGACAGCAAATCAAGCCAAAGTTGTCATGATTATGAATACTATTAGGTTTTTTTTGAAATTGTGAAGTTTTTCCACTCACTATAATATTAAAGACCATCTATTAAAACCTATTTATGATACCATTCTCTGTCTCATTTACGCAATTGACATTTCAAAGACACGAATTTTATCATCAGCTTTTGTAAACCTCATGGCCTTATTTCTTTAAAAAAAAAGATACAAAAGGACAAATGACACTATGAACTGAAAAAATATTTAAGTAATAAAATATGGACTTCAGCAGTACAGAGAAAGAAATACACTTTGGCAAAGTTTTTAACTACCTAGGCACTTGTTAAAATACAGATGATCAGGCTCATGAGAGCTAGGTCAGCAAGCTTTTCTGTAAAGGGACAGAAAGTAAATAATTTAGGCTTTGTAGGACACTTGGTCTCTGTCAAAAATACTAAACTCTGTTCTTGTAGCAAAGAAGCAGCCACATAAAAGTCATAAAAGAAAAGGTATGGTTATGTTATGAGAAAACTTTATTTATATAAATGGTACATGGGCATTCAATAGTAGCAAAAATTAGGGGCTGAAAATTTGATGAGAGATGGTATGTTTACCTAATCTTAAAGTATATTCTCATAAAATATATATTAAATGCTTACTAATTAATAAGTACTTAATACGTATTAATTAACTTCTCCAATAGAGAAATCTAGAAGACACAATGTTAGCCATGTGGTAAAAATGAACATCACCAGAAATCGTATGCTACTTGAACTAATATACTAAAAAGAGCACAGCATCATTTCTGTGATATCCCTGCAAAAGATACAAAACCTGAATCTATTCAGGAGCAAATGTCTGTCAAACACGAACTGAAGGATATTCTACAGAGTAACTCTTATGGACTCTTCAAACATTTCAATGTCATTAAAAGAGAAAGAAACTGAAGAACTTATCTGATCGAAAGAGACTAAAGTGATATGGCAAGTAAATATAATGCATGATCCTGGACCTTTGAAAGGACATTATTGGGACAATAAGCAAAATCTGATTAGGATCAGTAGATTAGATAGTAACATGGTATCAATGTGAATTTTCTGATTTTTATGGTTGTACTATGGTTATATAGGAGAACGTTCTTGTTTTTAGAAAATGCACACTGAAGCATTAAGGTGTAATGGGGCTTAATATCTCTAACTCTCTTGAATGGTTGAGAAAAAAATAAAATGTATACATGCAGGGAGTGACAGAACAACACAATATGGTAAAATATTAGTAATTGCGGTATCTGGTTGTAGAGTATAAAAGAATTCTTGAAACTATCAGCTTCAGGTTATTCAAAATAAAAAGTTAAAAAATGTTTGGTTATCAGCTTCAGGTTATTCAAAGTAAAAAGTTAAAAAATGTTTGGCTGTAATACATCAACTAAAGACAGAAAAAAAAAATGCCCAAATCCCTGGGAATAGATGAAAGAAAGAAATTTTAAAGCAATGAGAGAGTGATATGACCAATTCATACATTGGGCGGATCATCAATTCATCAGAAATTTCCATCTGACTTTGAACAGAATCTTCCCAACTTCCAACAACATGTGATTCAATTAAGGAAAAAACAAAATTGAACCTTGTCAAACAGAAAATGCTAATGAAACCATGATGTACTTCAAAATGGCTCAAAATAACTTCATCAATGTTAAAGGAGCTAAACAATCAAAATCACAAGCAACAGTTATAAAAAGTAGCATATGACTGTGACGTCATTTGTATTGGAATGTCCTAGAGTTGCCATTATATTTAAATTTAAACTAAAAAGTATTTACCTAAGAAGGGGGCAAATCTAGGTATTACTGAACTCCAAATTTATGCAATTTGTAGATCCTTCTCTAGAAAAAAGAAAACAAAATTATGTACAACAATTAATGTTTATTAAGAAAGGCAAAATAAATTATGGTAAACTACAAATCTTAAGAAGCTGAGAAGTATAAAAAAAAGAATGTTTTATAAATTAGATGCTTGGCATGGCTTTTTCATACTTTTCCCTATATTTTGTGGCTACATATCTTTACCTTTCCATATGACAAAATTCTGCATTATCATAATCTATACAGAGAAAGGAATGGGATGTGCTAGTGAGAAGCCCTAAAATTGAAACTTTATTAACTACAAGTGAACCTGTCACTGCCCCTGGATAAAATGTTTCTCAAAGATGTTACTATGCTTGCAGAGAACATTGAGGGATGACCTCTGAGCTTATGAAAGGCCTAGATAAGTTAGAAATCCAGGAGCTATACTGAACCATCCAAGTATGTTGACCCTTCAAGCATTTTACGAATATATAAAGGTGAATAGCTAAAGAATAAGCTTTTGAAACCTAATGGGACTTGGTTACTATTTATGTACAAGAGCGACACAGATAAAAGTCTATTGCTAACTAAGTTTAGAAGAGTTCTTTCAACAAGAATAAATAAAAATTCTGAGAAATAAGAAGGCCTGGGGTTGGGGGGAGGTACATAAAATATTGGTACGTCTTACAATCAAGGGCTTCTTGGATTCATTTGGCAGTTTATTTTGTTCCCTTGCTGATTATGAGCAATTCTAGCTCACAATTCAAGGAATTTAGGACAACTAAAACAAAGCATTTATAACAAATGAAAATGTACAGTGATTTAAAACCTCTCTAAGTTAGGGGCTGGGTTGGGATCTATTAGGAGATTTAGGATCTGGTCTGAGTAGGGTCCCAGCGGTGGGATGGCATTCAAAAGCAAGCAGGAGCAGAAAGAGCCAGAGAATGACTTGATCTAAAGCCCTATGAAAGGTATAAAGTGAGAAAGCTAATTCCAGAGCAGAAGGAAGAAGGTCAAGAGTGAAGTCACGCAGAACTTGGGGGACTGCCAGGAACAGGACTTAGAGCCCCAGTGTTGCCCTGGTTAAAGTCCCACATAGCTCAGCCTTCCTGTCCTGGTTCCTGAGAGAGCCCAGGAACGCAGCTAGAAATCATCTGCCATATCTGAAGCAGTTGAAAGAATTGCACCTGTTTAATCACAAAAGGCAAAGCTAAAGAAGAGCTTGAAGTATTCTCAGATTAAAGAGCTGCTGCCATGCAGAAAAAGGAGCAAATTTATTCCATATTTCCATGGAAAAACTAAAATCAGCATGTGAAATTTACCAGGAGACAGATTTTGAGTCCTTAAAGCAGGAGCTTGGCTGGAATTATTTGCCTTTGTTCACCTAGAAGAGTGCCTGGAACATCCTAAATTACCAATACTATTTGTTAAATTGATTAATACAAATAAGAAATAATTGTTCAACAATTACAGTAGTTTGATTATGGAGTAGAATCTGATGATTCTTTCTGAGCTTTGGGTATTTTATCAGGGATTTGACCACAACAACAATCTTAGACATAAAATTGAACATGCACCAGGCACTATTCAAAGTGTCTTACACAATTATTACATTTAATTCTCACAGCCACCCTTGAAACCAGTTGTACTATTAATCCCATTTTACAGATGAGGCAACTGAGACACAGAGAGATTATAGTACTTGTTCAAAGTCATGCAACAGAGTCAGGATTTGAACTCAGGGGACCTGGTTCTTGCCTCTCTGTCTCGCTGCATCCCGTTATCCCATCTGACAGAGAAGAGCTGGAATTGAGTCCAATATCACACGAGAGGTTAATTGAGTGTTCTCTTCCTACATACTATGATTCTCAGACCATGCTGGATATCAATTTTTGCTAATGTCAGATCAACCACCTCATTTTTGGCTAGTTTAATCTATATTAGCAAGACTGAATATTTAGACATATTAAACAAAACACCCATAAGATGCCACAACACAAGATGCATGACACTACACATATAAAACAATAAATCCTTTATGACCATAAAAATATTGAATAAAAACTAAAATATATTTTGATTCTGGGGGGGCTCTCCTCCAGGTCTTCAACTTTATCAAAAGTAGCATTTACTTGCTTTCTTCAGTTTCCAAGAGCTTGGAGAGTTCAGTGGCGCCAGCACAACCCCCATTAAAAATGCTCACTCAGCCTCGCCCAGATGCCTAGCAACCTTCTGTTTATTCCACTACAGTCAATTCAAAGTCACAAGAATGACACAGGTGATAAACTGTAGGAGCACAGGTGATGTATGCAGTGAGGCAGCCTGACTGAGAATGCATGCCCAATGAAGAAAAATCACTCTGAAGGGTTCAGGGTCAATAATTATGCTGATAGGGAAATCAGCAAAGAGGCAGGTGTCCTGGATAACAGGACATATTTCTTAGCCAGGAAATTATATTTTAAATGAAGGTAAGAAAACATGCTGCTTTGAGGTTGCCAGGTAATCCCAGGAAATATAATGTAGGATTTGTTCCCAAGAAAAGGATTAGGGTAATAGCAATTATTGTGCACCTACGAGGCATTGTAGACTGTACCAGACATGTCGTCATTATTATCTAATTTAATCTCCCCAAAGCCCAAGGTCAATCAGATAGTAAATGGCAGAGTTACAACTTGAACTCAGTTCCTTAGGATTCCAAATCCACTCTCCTCCTACTATATTAAGCTGCTCAATATATTGAGCAATATCTTGACAAATTTGCCTTTAAGAAAGCATTCTGGTTTTTTTTCCCAGGTTCTAATGCTGCATAAGATATCTGAAGTGGTTGTCTTATGAGATCGTGCAGCCAAATTATTTTGTGGAAATGTTAAAGAATAAGCATTATGGGTTATAAGCAGCTTCTTGATGGTACCAAAGATGCAAGTGTCCCTGGACTTTTCAAGAAGAAAGTTGTGGCCAACCAGCATACTTAAGCTAGAAATGATGGAGATAGTGCTTAGCTCTCATCAGCTCTGCTAGAGTATCTACCTCGCAGATTGAGATGTGGGCCTTTGTAGACTGAAAACTGCATCTCTCCAGAAATGAATTCCTGATTATGTGATGAAAGAACCCAACCAGGAAACACAACCACAACAGAGAACCTCAGGCAAATATACCCATGAAGACAGAACTGAGGGGATCTAAGACTGCCATAGAAGGCCAACTTTAGCTAATGCAACCTCTGATGGAAAGAGAGTTCAAAGTTTGGATATTAGACCATTAGGGAGAAACAAAAGCATATATTAAGAAAAGAAGATTCCAAAGGTACACACCAGCTGTCTTCAGAGTTCTCTGTAGCTATGGAAATAAAGCAGGGAGCAGAGATTAGATGTGTTAGAGATTCATCTTTCAGGCCACCAAAGAAATAACTTCCTAATAATCAGAGCCAACTGAAAACAGAATGAGTTGTGTGAAGAAGTTGGAAGATCCCTGTTAATGAAGGTGTCATCTCTCCCTTCGTTAAAATGAAAGAGAGAACAAAAAAGAAATAACTTAGCCAAATTGCCATTGCCATGCGTACTATGACGATGTCACATACTTTTTGTGTTTATGATTCTCTCCAGTGCCTTTCTCTTTAAAAAAAAAAAGACCTACAACAATCGCTCCATGTTTGGAAAATTATCTTTCCTGACTTTTCTGTTAGTAGAATGCAGTAAGGATACTGTTCGCAGTAACTTCCCCAACTAAGATCGGATCATGCTTCTTTCCAGTCACCCTATTTGGCTCCCATACTCATCACTCTCTGTGGCATGTTACTTTTACCAGCATGTCTGTGGCTCACCCAGAAATGCAACCCAATGGATTTTGTTGTTCTATAACAGCAGTGGGAGAATCAAGTGTAGACAGCAAAAGTTAGAACACAGATCATGATAAAATATCCCCCTTACCAATTATACATTGTTCTGTTTGGACCAATATTTCCCCTCATCCCTGAATTTACCCATTGTCAGTTTCCAGATAATACTTTTCTTTGCTTTTCAGATTCACTTTAAGTGCATATGTCAATATTCTTGGGCTAACTCCTCTGGCCTCCATTGCTGACTCTTGTCGCATTACCACTTTTGTATTCAAGGAACCATGGAATTTCAGAGCTGCAAGAGAACCTAGAGATCATTTACACCAAATGCCTAATTTTATGGATGGGAAAACTGAAGCTTCTAGAGCTGATATGACTTGCCCGAGGACATAGGATTAGCAGCATAACTGGAACCACTGTTTTAATGGTGTCGACCTGACTTCCCTGTCATAGGGATGTTGTCCATTTTCAGGTACTGGGCACTAATGACATCTAAGCTACCCTAACACCTGCCATCTGATCATTTCCTCTATTGAAGTCCCAAGCAACCAGGATCTGGCTGGTTCATCTCTTAACACAGCAGGAAAAATATATATATATATAGACCTTTCTTCATCAAATACAATTGCTCCTTTTGGTTGTGAGATCATTGTACAGAGGTACCAGTTCAATAAGAAAGCTTGTTTTGCTTTTGCACACTAAGATTAACACGTGTGTATGTGTGTGTGTGTGTTAAAGGAGAGATTTAAACAAAAGAGTAATATGAATGAAAAATCATGTAAAATAAAGCAACATTAATCATAAAAGGAAGACATTTTTCTTCCCAACTGCCACCTAAATCAAATATTTTGAGTTTTTATTTATTAAAAATTTCATATAGATTTGAACAAAAATGACATATTTTCTAAATTCTGAAAAAGAACAAATCTGGGATATCAAAAATCTCAAGCCAAATCTGTGCCATACATTTTTGTCTTTCATTTTGAGTTCCTAATCAGTACTAAATTGCTACAGATGGCACAGATATTGTCATCCTATAAACATCAGTTCATCTAGAGACCAACCAGCCCACAGCCCATCTGGAGGAAGAAAATAAACCAATATCCACTGAGTACCAACTATATGCTAGCCTCTTCTATATACATTATCTCATGGTAATTCCCACAACAATCCTGAAAGGTAGATATTGTTATTCCATTTGTTTTCCATAGAAAGAGGAAACTGAGCTCATATACTTTGCAAATGGTAGAGCTAGAATTTGAGTGTAGATCTAAGTGATCTCTTTTTTTCTCTACATCATGCCGTGTGTTACCCTCAAAGATCACCAACATACCACAGGAAATTTGCTGAGCAGAAATGTGCCAATCATTAGAAAATGAGACAAAACAAGGAAAGGACACTGTGGAAACTGAGAATAACGTCCTAATGGTTTGTGAGTCTAAGCAGAAGAAGCATCTCCCATGGTATGGAGGAGCTCCATCTTATTACTACATGGACTGCAAAATGTGGCTTTGGTTGTAAGGTGACTGGATATCCTAAGTTCCCTGGCTTAATCATTACATATTGCATAAATATATCAGAATATCACATGTACCCTCAAGTATGTACTAGATAGCTAGGTACATAGATGATACATAGATTTTAGATAATACAAAAAAATTTTCAAAAGCATGTTCTCAAAATACGGTTTTTAGTGACTAACAGTCCACGTGAATAACTACCATAATTTTAACCATTCCTCTTTGGCTGGATCTTTGGGTTTTGTTTTAGTTTTTTTGTGTTCGTTTTTGTTTTTTCGTTGTTGTTGTTTTTGAGACAGAGTCTCACTCTGTTGCCCAGGCTGGAGTGCAGCAGTGCCATCTGATTACAGGTGTGAACCATCGGGCCCAGCCTCTTTGTTTCTAAACCAGTTTCTTCCTACTTTAAATAAATGCTGTTATTAACATCCTTGTATGTAAATCTCTGTAGCACTTTGGGCATTTTTTTTGACCCCCATCTCAGGTCTACCCTCTTCTCCTACAGTAAAAAACTGCCTAAGTTTTGTCTGATGGGACAACTTGAACTTACAGGTCACTCAATAGTCCAGGACTGTTAGGAAGAAATATTATGAGGATGGAATAGGAAAAATCTCGGGCAGAGTAGAGATCGGCCTTATAAAAAGTCACTATGGGAATAGCATTTGGAGGTCCAGGCACAGAAAGCAAAAAGGGTACAGTAATGTCATTGGTTAAATTCCAGAAACTAACCACATCAGAGCATTCCAGGTTATGAGCAAGGCAGAGCCACAGGAAGAGGTCAGGACAGACAGTGGTAATCTTCTAAGTAGAACACGTGTCCATGCATAGAAGCCAGCCTCAAGCTGGGGCTATGGGAGCTGGCTAACACCAAACAAGGGACTGGCATGAGCTAGGCTAGATGCAGGGACCTAGCCAGCAGGTTAATCTGGGAAGGATATATGTATCCTTCCGCATATTTCTCTATATATTTGAACAAAAATATGATAACTCTATGCATCATATTCTGTGATTTGATTTTCTCATGTAATGTACCGGAGATGCTTTTCCATGTCAGTATATATAAAGCTAATTTGTTAGTTTTAATTGATGCACTAATTTTCACAGTATGGCTATAACAATTTACATAACATTTTCCCAACTAATGAATAATTTGATTTTTTTCATCTTTAAAAAATTCTACTAATACCAGCATTTCTCCTAGTCATCATCTTGCATCAGTTTGGCATTGTCGCTCCAAGACAGACATTAAAACATCTGATTTCCCACCCACGTTGGTTGAAAATGATGATGGACCTGATTAATTAACAAAAAATGGAATCTAAGCTGAGGGAAGGAGGAGGAAAGGACACAATATAAGTGGTCAGGGTGTTTTCATAACCTTCACTGACATATTTATTACACTTAGAAATGGTATGGTTCAGTAGAAAGCACAGGTCTGAGGGCACTCAGGAGACCTAGAATTTGGGATTTTGCTCTCACTTATTATCTCTTTTGGCCACAATCTCATCTCACTATCTGTTGAAGGGAACTGGATTAGATGACCTCTAACAGTGGTTAGTCTATGGATTATGTAATGCAGATAGATTAAAATTTAGGTGTTAAAGGGGTGTGTGTGTGTGTGTGTGTGCACGCGCGTGTGTGTGTGTATGTATTTGTCTATGAAAAAGAAAGAGAAGAATAATGAGAATATAAAAAGATGAAGAGAAACAGTAACAAAGAAAAAATACTCAATATCATTTGTATCCTGAACTTGAGACTCCAGTTCTTATGTAATTAATATTTCTAATGCTCAAGGAAATGGGTCTGTAAATAGCCTTTATAGTATATTACATTCAAGCCAGTAAATACTTTCCATCATTTTTTAAATGTTGGCTGGACAACTTAAAGGCACGTAACTTCACACCTATATTTGGATATTGTTAGACTTGCAGATTTTGGCTCCAATTTTATGGGAACTGAGAGATTTAATAATTAGCAATAAAAAAACCTACTTTAACCATCATATCCAAAGCTTTCCAATAGAAGAATAAGATTAATGAAGAAAATCTAAGTGAAAAGGAAATTATCACCTAATTCCTTCTCGTTCTGAATGAAGTTTCATTGGTACAAAAACTTGAGACATCAGAAAAAACATTTTTTTTCAAATCCAATGCCTGCAAAAAAATCATTGTTCTTAACCAACACTGCTCCACTGCCCTTTGCTACCATATTGACAGACTGAGTTTCTCTCTGGTTAATATATTTATAGGTTGAGAGACTTAAGAGCCAGCAATGATATGGTTGAGAAACTTGCAAAACTTTTATCATTTATTAAGTTTCCGGAAGCAAATGCACACTTCACTGAGGGACTGGCCTGAGCATAAATGCATTTCAGAGCCTTCAGTCTGGCTGTTTACCCATCCTATTCTCCCCTTATGTACCACTCAAGTCTATACATATTTACCTCCTTTCTTTTCTCCCTTTCTTCTTTCCTCTGGTTGGTGTCTCCTTCCTTCATTCATTCACCATTTCCTCCACCATTTATTCATTCTGTTTAATGAAATGTCTTTTTAAGGGAGCATCTGCTATAGCCCAGGCCCTGTGTGTGTGGTGGGGGGGATGCCAAGATAGATTAAATGATCTTTGCCTTCCAGGAGTTCCCGTCCCCATCCCCTACCTTTGTTCTACATTGTGTGTGTGTGTGTGTGTGTGTGTGTGTGTGTGTGGTGGCTCTTCTCTGTCCCTCTAAGTTTAGTGGGCCCCTAGTCTCTTCCTCAAACCCTTCAAACCCATTTTCAAATCCTCTATAAGTTTGTAGCAGACACTAATTTATTTATTGCTTCATGTATTTGTTTCCTATTGCTGTTGCAATGAGTGGCTGAAAACCACACAAATTTATCTTATAGTTCTGCAGGTCAGAAGACTGATGCAGGTCTCACTGGGCTAAAATCAAAGCATGGTAAGGACTTCATTCTTTTCTGGGGCCTCTAGAGGAAAATGCGCATCCTTGCCTTTTCCAGTTCCTAAAAGCTGCCTGCATTCATTGGCTCATGACCCCTTTCTCTGTCTTCATAACCTGCAATGGTACATCAAGTTATCCTTACATTGAATCCCTCACTCGGATACTTCTATCTCCCTCTTCCATCACTTAAGAACCCTCACCATTACATTGGGAGCATCCAGATAACCCAAGATAATCTCTTTATTTTAAAGGCAGCCATTTAACAAACTTAATTTCATCTGCAGACTTAGCTGCTCTTAGCCATGTAACAGATCATGTTCACAGGGTCTGGGGGTAAGAATTGGGAATTTTAGGGGGCCGTTATTCTGTCTACCACACTTTACCCTAGGAGTTTTTTTTATTATTATTATACTTTAAGTTTTGGGATACATGTGCAGAACGTGAAGGTTTGTTACATAGGTATACACGTGCCATGGTGGTTTGCTGCACACATCAACTCATCATCTACATTAGGTATTTCTCCTAATGCTATCCCTCCCCTAGTCCCCCACCCGCTGACAGGCCCCACTGTGTGATGTTCCCCTCCCTATGTCCATGTTTTCTCATTGTTCAACTCCCACTTATGAGTGAGAACATGCGGTGTTTGGTTTTGTGTTCCTGTGTTAGTTTGCTGAGAATTATGGCTTCCAATTTCATCCATGTCCCTGCAAAGGACATGAACTCATCCTTTTTTATGGCTGCATAGTATTCCATGGTGCATATGTGCCACATTTTCTTTAGCCAGTCTATTATTGATGGGCATTTGGGTTGGTTCCAAGTCTTTGCTATTGTGAATAGTGCTGCAATAAACATACATGTGTGAGTGTCTTTATAGTAGAATGATTTATAATCCTTTGGGTACATACCCAGTAATGGGATGGCTGGGTCAAATGGTATGTCTGGTTCTAGATCCTTGAGGAATTGCCACACTGTCTTCCACAATGGTTGAACTAATATACACTCCCACCAACAGTGTAAAAGTGTTCCTATTTCTCCACATGCTCTCCAGCATCTATTGTTTCCTGAATTTTTAATGATTACCATTCTAACTGGCATGAGATGGTATCTCACTGTGGTTTTGATTTGCATTTCTTTAATGGCCAGTGATGATGGGCTTTTATTCATATGTTTGTTGGCCACATAAATGTCTTCTTTTGCGAATTGTCTGTTCATATCCTTTGCTCACTTTTTGATGGGTTTTTGTTTTTTTTTTTTTTGTAAATTTATTTAAGTTCCTTATAGATTGTGGATATTAGCCCTTTGTCAGATGGATAGATTGCAAAAATTTTCTCCCATTCTGTAGGTTGCCTGTTCACTCTGATGATAGTTTCTTTGGCTGTGCAGAAGCTCTTTAGTTTAATTAGACACCATTTGTCAATTTTGGCTTTTGTTGTCATTGCTTTTGGTGTTTTAGTCACAAAGTTTTTGCCCATGCCTATGTCCTGAAAGGTTTTGCCTAGGTTTTCTTCTAGGGCTTTTATCATTTTAGGCCTTTACATTTAAGTCTTTAATCCATCTTGAGTTAAATTTTGTATAAGGTGTAAAGAAGGGGTCCACTTTCAGTTTTCTGCATATCCTAGCCAGTTTTCCCAGTACCATTTTTATTAAATAGGGAATCCTTTTCCCATTGCTTGTTTTTGTCAGGTTTGTCAAAGATCCGATGGTTGTAGATGTTTGGCATTATTTCTGAGTCCTCTGTTCTATTCCATTGGTCTATATATCTGTTTTGGTACCAGTTTCATGCTGTTTTGGTTACTGTAGCCTTGTAGTATAGTTTGAAGTCAGGTAGCGTGATGTCTCCAGCTTTGCTCTTTTTGCTTAGGATTGTCTTGGCTATATGGGCTCTTTTTTGGTTCCATATAAAATTTAAAGTAGTTTTTTCTAATTCTGTGAAGAAAGTCAATGGTAGCTTGATGGGGATAGCATTGAATCTGTAAATTACTTTGGGCAGTACTTTCATGATATTGATTTTTCCTATCCGTGAGCATGGTATGTTTTTCCATTTGTTTGTGTCCTCTCTTATTTCTTTGAGCAGTGTTTTGTAGTTCTCCTTGAAGAGGTCCTTCATATCCCTTGTAAGTTGTATTCCTAGGGGTTTTATTCTCTTTGTAGCAATTTTGAATGGGAGTTCACTCATGATTTGGCCCTCTGTTTGTCTACTATTAGTGTATAGGAATGCTTGTGATTTTTGCACATTGATTTGGTATCCTGAGACTTTGCTGAAGTTGCTTATCAGCTTAAGGAGATTTAGGGCTGAGAGGATGGGGTTTTCCAAATATACAATCATGTCTTCTGCAAACAGAGACAATTTGACTTCCTCTCTTCCCATTTGAATACCCTTTATTTCTTTCTCTTGCCTGATTTCCCGGGCCAGAACTTCCAATACTATGTTGAATAGGAGTAGTGAGAGAGGGCATCCTTGTCTTGTTCTGGTTTTCAAAGGGAATGCTTCTAGCTTTTGCCCACTCAGTGTGATATTGGCTGTGGTTTTGTCATAAATAGCTCATTATTTTGAGATACATTCCATGAGTACCTAGTTTATTGAGAGATTTTAGCATGAAAAAGTGCTGAATTTTGTCAAAGGCTTTTTCAGCATCTATTGAGATAATTGTGTGGTTTTATTTAATTGGTTGTGTTTATGTGATGGATTACTTTTTTTTTTTTTTTTTTTTTTTTGAGACGGAGTCTCGCTCTGTCGCCCAGGCTGGAGTGCAGTGGCGCGATCTCGGCTCACTGCAAGCTCCGCCTCCCGGGTTCACGCCATTCTCCTGCCTCAGCCTCCCGAGTAGCTGGGACTACAGGCGCCCGCTACCACGCCCGGCTAATTTTTTGTATTTTTAGTAGAGACGGGGTTTCACCGTGTTAGCCAGGATGGTCTCGATCTCCTGACCTCGTGATCCGCCCGCCTCGGCCTCCCAAAGTGCTGGGATTACAGGCGTGAGCCACCGCGCCCGGCCCCGATGGATTACTTTTATTGATTTTTGTATGTTGAACCAGCCTTGCATCCTAGAGATGAAGCCAACTTGATCGTGGTGGATAAGCTTTTTGATGTGCTGCTGGATTCGGTTTGCCAGTATTTTATTGAGGATTTTCACATCAATGTTCATCAGGGATATTGGCCTGAAATTTTCTTTTTTGTTGTGTCTCTGCCAGGTTTTGGTATCAGGATGATGCTGGTCTCATAAAATTAGTTAGGGAGGAGTCTCTCTTTTTCTATTATTTGGAATAGTTTCAGAAGGAATGGTACCAGCTCCTCTTTTTACCTCTGGTAGAATTCAGCTGTGAATCCATCTGTTCCTGGGCTTTCTTTGGTTCATAGGCTATTAATTACTGCATCAATTTCAAAACTTGTTATTGGTCTATTCAGGGATTCGACTTCTTCCTGGTTTAGTATTGGGAGGGTGTATGTGTCTAGGAATTTATCCATTTCTTCTAGATTTTCTAGTTTATTTGCATAGAGGTGTTTATAGTATTATCTGATGGTAGTTTGTATTTGTGGGATCACTGGTGATATTCCCTTTATCATTTTTTATTGTGACTATTTGATTCTTCTCTCATTTCTTCTTTATTAGTCTTGCAAGGGGTCTATCTATTTTGTTAATCTTTTCAAAAAACCAGCTCCTGGATTCACTGATTTTTTTGAAGTTTTTTTGCGTCTCTGTCTCCTTCAGTTCTGCTCTGATCTTAGTTATTTCTTGTCTTCTGTTAGCTTTTGAATTTGTTTGCTCTTGCTTCTCTAATTCTTTTAATTGTGATGTTAGGGTGTTGATTTTAGATCTTTTCCACTTTCTCCTGTGGGTATAATTTCCTTCTAAACACTGTTTTAGCTGTGTCCCAGAGATTCTGTTATGTTGTGTCTTTGTTCTCATTGGTTTCAAATAACTTATTTCTGCCTTAATTTCATTATTTACCCCGTAGTCATTCAGGAGCAGGTTGATCAGTTTCCATGTAGTTGTATGGTTTTTGAGTAGTTTCTTAATCCTGTGTTCTAATTTGATTGCACTGTGGTCTAAGAGACTGTTATGATTTCCGTTCTTTTGCATTTGCTGACGAGTGTTTTATTTCCAATTATGTAGTCAATTTTAGAGTAAGTGCGATGTGGTGCTGAGAAGAATGTATATTCTGTTGATTTGGGGTGGAGAGTTCTGTAGATGTCTGTTAGGTCTGCTTGGTCCAGAGCTGAGTTCAAGTCCTGAATATCCTTGTTAATTTTCTGTCTCGTTGATCTGTCTAATATTGACAGTGGGGTGTTAAAGTCTCCCACTATTATTGTGTCAGAAACTAAGTCTCTTTGTAGTTCTCTAAGAACTTGCTTTATGAATCTGGGTGCTCCCTAGGAGTGTTTTTAATTCAACAGGTGTCAAAGTCTCAAGCTACTAGGATAAAACTGCCACACTTTGTTATCACCCAAATGAAAAGGGAGGATATTGGGGGCATTAAAGCTTATCTGAAACTTTGGAATCAGACAAGTCTAATATTACATTTTAGCTTCTGTCACTTAAGAGTTTTATGGGCTTGGGAAACCCACTTTTAATTTCCCTGAATCTGTATTTGCTCATCCTTAATTAGGATATCTCTTTCATGGTGTTTTAAATCAGTGATCCCCCCAACCTTCTTGGCACCAGGACCAGTTTTGTAGAAGACAAATTTTCCACAGATGGGCTCAGGGGATATGGTTTTGGGATGATTCAAGAACATTACATTTATTGTGCACTTTATTTCTATTATTATTACATTGCCATATATAATACAATGATTATACAACTCATCATAATGTAGAATCAATGGAAGCCCTGAACTTGTTTTCTTGCAACTAGAAGGTCCCATCTAAGGGTGATGGGAGATAGTGACAGATCATCAGATTCTCGTAAGGAGCATGTAACCTAGATCCCTTGCATGTGCAGTTCACAATAGGGTTCATGTTCCTATGAGAATCTAATGCTGCCATTGACCTAATAGAAGGTGGAGCTCATGCAGTAATGCGAGTTATGGGGAGCAGCTGTAAATACAGATGAAGCTTGGTTCACTTGCCTGCTGCTCACCTCCTGCTGTGCAGCCCCATTCCTAGCAGTCCACAGATGTGGGGTTGGGAACCTCTCTTTTAAATAAGTAAATTAAGATCATCCAATCCCAATGAAGGGCCTGGTTCATGGGTGCTTGATGGATGTTAGTTTCCTTCTTCTGTTTAATTCATCAGACGCCCCTCACATAAGTGGACCACCATAGCTGGCAGCCATTCACATTAATACTGAAAATCAATCAACCAACCAACACGCATTAAGGGCCTACTTTATGTAAGGCCCTGTGTGGGACCCCAGGGCGATATACACGACCATGCCTCCATTCAAGGAGATGTCGACCTTATTAGGGAATCAGTATGTGAACATATGAAAAACTAAATGACAATAAAAGATAGTTTATCAACACCAAAGTCATAAAACTCACCCTAATTGCCATATGACTCACTGCCCACTTTCAAGAGGTAAAGGGTCCTATAAGCTAGATTGAAATGGATGGTTTCATGGAAGCAAAGGATTTGAGAAGGGCTTTGAGAGATGGATTAGATTTAGGCAACCTGTGAGGAGGGAGAGTTGTAGTTTATTCTGAGCAAACTTTTGGATATTCCCCCCAGTGACTTTCAAACATCTCAGGTACTTTTAGGGGAAGCGTTCTGCTAAAGACAGGCAAAGTCAGCCACGTGAACACACCACTAAACATCGCCATCTCCACCTCCTCCCCTCTGACAGCCTGCCTCCTTGCCAGGCTGCCGCCCTCCTCCTTCCCCTATCTCAACATGAGACAAAACAGCCTTTCTTTTTTTCTGGGATTATTTAGAAGCAGTTTCCCATAATTACAGTAATCTTATCTTCTTTGAATTCACCAAAATTACCCCTTTTCTTTATATTAGCACCACTGCTACATGACAGACATTATTTGTAAGCTTTGTGCCATGGTGCAATGTTGTTTTTTTAAAGTGACATCTGCTCAAATAAATTAATGTTCCTATCTAACTGACTCACTTGGTGAGAACATGTCCACGTGCCAATGTGAATGAGAGGGGAGTGGGGGGAAATGCAGGAAGAGGAAAGCATCTGGAAGAATATTTTCTGGTGTTTTAGATTAAGAATAAGACTACTTTATTTCCTACAGAAAAGCAGTGGACATTAGTTGAAGCAACAGCAATGACTAATTGTCTCATAATGTCTGAAACATGCCACGTTTCAAGATGAGTGAAGATGGTCATGCTTTTCAAGTACATTTTGATGAACTTGGTGATTCTCACCCACATTTCCTTGTTCTCAACAACCTGAAAATTTCTTGGTTCATCTACCCTCCAGCTACGCCCTTCTGAAGTGAACCTCTTTGAGAAAGCGCTGTGATTCCATCTGCACCTTCCTGCATTCACAACCTGTGTTTTCACACATCCAGTGGCTTCTGCTCCCGGAAATCCATCCTCAAATGGCCCTGAGAAGTCAGAGGAGGATGTGGTTCCCTGTTAGGGTCCATTTATTCATCACTTAGTCTATTTACTGAGGTCCTACTATGTGCCAAGCCTTGGGAACACAAAGATGGTCCTACTATGTGCCAAGCCTTGGGGACACAAAGAGCTCTGTCCTCCAAGAGCTCACAGTCTTATATGGCCATGATCAAGAAAAGTACCAGGGCACCATGGGAGACTGACACTCAAAGCAGAGCACAAGGAAGGGGGTAGATAAGGCTTCTCCGAGGAAGTGACACCTGAGTGGGAAGTAAAATATTCATTTCTGCTTACAAACTTCAATCATCTCTCAATGACTGTTTCATAATATCCAGACTCCCTCGTCTGGATCTCCAGGCTCCGTATACACTGATCCTCTAGACATCCCTACCCCATCTCTCTCCCCACCATCATGAATCACCAGCTCCTGCTGGGAAAGCCTATTCCCTTGCTTCCCCTGCATACCCCTTTATTCTTAACTCGGGATATTTGTTCTCTTTATTCTTAACTCTGGATCTTTGCTCATGTTTTCTGTCTAAAATGAACCATCCACTACCACCTCTACCAACACCACTAGCAATAAGTATTCAGATACACATCGGTTTCAGGGACCAGCTTATTTTCTTTATGAAACTTCCTCCGATCACCCCAGTTCTTTATGAAACTTTCTCTATCCACCTCAAACATTTTAGAGCTTCTCTGAATTTCCATAGTACTTAAGCTATAAGTATAACTTAGACAATACATGTAAAGTAATAGTTACAAACTCATAAAGCACAATGCAAGCATGAGGTGTGGCCATTATCTTAAACTGATAAGGGAAATTTTGATGCCCCTCACCAACACTAAATGTGTTTTCTTAGGCAAGTAGTTTCTTTAGCTATAAAACCGAGAAAAACATATTTACATTGCAAAACATATTTACATTACATATTTACATTACATTATTGTGAAGATTAACCAGATACATTGACATGCATACAAAATGCCTGGTTTGTCATAGGCAGCTCTTGATGGAATGGTAATAGCAGTAGGAATGTTGTTATTTCTCAAAGAGGATAAGTATATTTGTTCCTTTTTGTTCAATAGACCAGGTTAGGTGTGTGTATTAAGGTGGTAAGAGGCAGAAAATTTGTCTTATGAAAAAAGTTTATCATGAAGGATAAAAGTAAACATCCTTCAGAGCTCTGCAACTTTTATCTCAAAACTCCAAAGAGAATTATAGTATTGTAATGGTTGATGATTCCCCATTTCCTGTGTCACTGGTTCCTGGCAGGAAGAAAATGGCTTGGCCCTGACACTCCCTTCCAGACTATGGGATCATTGTTCTCTAGTAGACAGTGTTTATCAAAAATGGAGGCACTTGCTGGCTGAGGGAAGTAGAGATGAAGGAGAGAGCAGAGTAGCAGCTGCTCTTTTTGGAAGGTAGTGCCTTTCTGACCCTAGAATCAAAGGGTTCTCCTGTGTGGAACTTGGATGCTGAGACATCAGCAAAACTTGAAGAATGGTTGTCAACGTGGGACATTTTACAGCCCGCCCAGCCAGGACATTTGACAATGTCTAGAGACATTTCCGGTTGTCATAACTTAGGCAGGATGGGGGGATTCTATTGGCACCTAATGAATAGAGGCCAGGGATGCACTAAACATCATACAATGCACAAGACAGCACCTCAACAAAGACGTTTCTGGCCCAAAATATCAAGTGTTGAGGGTGAGAAACCCTGAGTTAGAAACAGTTGTAACCCACAGTCCTAGGTTCTGCTAATCCTAGCTGAGTGATCAGAGCTCCAAACTTTCTCCCCTGCGTCTTCTCTAGACCAGAGTCCAGAATGACCACACTGGAATTAATTAATGGAAATCAGTCAGCAAAACTTCAAGATCTAGTACAAACGTGACTTCCTCTAGAATTCTCCCTAGGTAGACTACCCCTTCCTGTGTCAGCCAGGGTCTGACTGCCTTAACTACTTACAACTGGGGTGTTTTAATATAAAGAATTGATTCCAGGTGATGGAAAAGTTAAACCCAAACAGGATGGTGAAGCAACCTAGAGCTTAACAGCTGGCAAGAAGCTATTACCACCCAAGGACTGGAAAGAAGGAAGTCAGTGTTACTAGAACCCATGGCCAGCTGGAGCAGATCCATAAAGTGCAGTCATCACTGCAGCCACTTACGAGACAAGCAGATAGGAAGAAATGCTTCAGCTTCTCCCTTTTTCCCATTGGCTGAATCCAAGTAAGGTCACTGACAGGGGAACCTAGGAGATGCAACCTGCAAGATCAGTCCTCAAACGAAACAAGAGGAACGAAAAAAAGAGGAGGAACAGGCCAGGCGCGCTGGCTCATGTCTGCAATCCCAGCACTTTAGGAGGCCAAGGCAGGCAGATCACGAGGTCAAGAGATCAAGACCATCCTGGCCAACACGGTGAAACCCCATCTCTACTAAAAATACAAAAATTAGCTGGGCGTGGTGGCACGCACCTGTAGTCCCAGCTACTCGGGAGGCTGAGGCAGGATAATCACTTGAACCCGGGAGGTGGAGGTTGCAGTGAGCTGAGATCGTGCCACTGCACTCCAGTAAGGAGACTCAAGATCAACACAGTACCCAGTGTACCTTGGATATGCCTCTTCTGCAGCTCTTCTGTGATAATGATGTTGTCTCATCATTATCAATTAAGTATGATTCCCTTCCCTTTACTCTCCTCCTACTGGTTGAAATACAGATGTGATGGTGGGAGCTGGAACAAACAGCCATGTAGGACCACAAGATAGAAGATGCAGTTTGAGGATGGCAGAGCAGCAAGACTGAAGGGACCTGGGTTCCTGATAATTGCAGAGCTGCAATGCTAGTCATCAGATTTTTATGTGAAAGAGAAATGAACTTTTAATGTGACTAATCAATTTCCATTTTTTTGTTGTTGTTGTTGATTTGAGACAGAATCTCCTTCTGTTGCCCAGACTGGAGTGCAGTGTTATGATCTTGGCTCACTACAACCTACACCCACCAGGTTCAAGCTATTCTCCTGCCTCAGCCTCCCGAGTAACTGGGATTACAGGTGTGTGCCACCACACCTGGCTAATTTTTGTGTTTTTTAGTAGAGACAGGGTTTTGCCATGTTGCCCAGGCTGGTCTCGAACTCCTGACCTCAGGTGATCCTCGGCCTCCCAAAGTGTTGGGATTATAGGCCTGAGCCACTGCGCCCAGCCAATTTCCATTATTACTTTAGTTCCCTCTTTGCGTAGCAGCTGAAGCAAAATGCTAAATAACACAAGCCCCTTTCCTCCTGGGTCTTGATGTCTAAAGCATATTAAAGATTCTCTTTCATTCATTCATTTGCAATGTGGAAACTAACAAGAACAGAGACAGTGCCATGGCAACATCATATTTCAGAGGTGTCTTTTGGGCATGTAAAATGTTGCAGCAACTCTCAAATTACCTTGCTTGAGCAAATATTTAATTTGTACCTTTATATTCAAAAATAAATTTTTAGTCAGTAATTAACAGTATCAGTAGGAAAAGGGAAAAAAATGCAAAATGACAAATGAAGTGCCTTAGAACAGTGCTTCTTAAACTTTAGGATGGCAACAAAATCACCTGGAAAACTTGTTAAAACACAGACTTCTAGACCCTAAAATCGGAGATTCTGATTCAGTACGTTTGGAGTGGGGCCTAAGAATTTGCATTTCTAAGCTCCCAAATGTTGTTGATGTTGCTGGTCCCAGGACCACAGTTCAAGTGGTGTTAGTTTAGAATAGGATGCTGGAAGGATGGAGACAGTCAATGAAAACTGCCCACTGTCTTAGAAACAACCTAGACATTCTGCCTTTTAAAATCATATAAGTGAAACATATAAAAAGCTGAGGTTCCCACATTTCTGGCATGGAAAGATCATTAAAGAACCAAGAGAAAAACTGACTTTAAGGTGGCTTGGATAAACTATCCAGGTGATTTGATAAAAGGGGAATTCACACATCTACAAGGACCTTGGGGGTTTCATAGGGTATGGCTGCCTGACTGCCAGTCTGTGGTCAGTTTAGCCACAGTTTTGCCAGTCACTTTGGCCAGGGACACAGACAGTGTTCTCACAATGTGGCAATTGCAGCAGCCTATTCTAGGCAGAGGTGCCAGGGAGGATTTGGGGAGAATCGAGGAGATTTTAGATCCCTTTCAACCCATCACAAATAAGCACACAGTGTAAGTTTTTTAAAAAGCATGCTCACTATTCAAGCATGATTTCAATGCAAGTCTTCTAGCCTGCCACACTCTTCCCACTAAATTACTACCCCTGAGTACTTCCTACACAGAAATGCCGGCACTGCCAGTGCCAAGGAGCGTGGGTTAAAATCCAGCCTCAGTGATCTAATCCATTTCTGTGAAGTGTGTATGAGATTTCACATAGACAGTAGGGCAGAATAAGTGATTTCACAGGCCTGGAAATAAATTATTGGCTGTCTAAACATAGACACTAAATTTAGGTATCGACAGAGCTTAACATAAGACTTCCTTCCTCCTCCTTCCTTTTCCTGTTTCTCCTCCTTCCTCCATTTTCTCTCTTTCTCTGCACATCTCTAACTCCCACCCCCTCCTGCCCACCCCTCTGAACAATCAGTGGGCTTTTTGGCACTGCTTGACTTCATCCTGAGCAGTTCCTCGCTCTTCTTTACTAAACTGGCAGAACCACAAAGATGTTCGCATCATCCTCCTTGCCTGACCAAATCTCTGCTAGGCCTTTCCATTAATTAACCTGATTGGTCCGTAAGAGCTGTGTCATCTGGGCACCCTAGGCCCCTCTCACATTGCCTCTGAGTCTGAATGACCCAATCAGAGGATTCAAACCAGGACGGGCTTCCCTGCCTGCTTTATGTGCATGCTGGCTACCTGGGCTCTGTTTAGTTCAGAGACTCAGTCTACACAGTGAGGAGTCAACATATAATGCGTAAAGATTGATAATTTCTCATCGACTGCCCCAGAATAAGGCTTTATACATTATTTCAAAAGTTTTCATTCCCTATCTCGATGCCTTCAAAAACAAAATCCATCGTGGAAAACCTGGTCCCTAACTTGGAATTTTGGAATTCTGACATCAGGTTTCTAAAATGACTCTTTTTTTTTTTTTTTGTCCTATGCCCTATCTGCCAAGCTGTCAAGTCTCTGGGTCTAGAGTTCTCTCAGTTCTGCCTTTGGCCTTCCCCTAATCTGCATCATCACTGGTGGGAGTAACACTGTTCTAGGAACACAGAGGTGTCACATGAGTAGGAGATACAATCCTTCCCTGAAAACAGGTATTGAAACTGTCTCAGGTGCTATAAGCAGGGACAAAAGCCAATGTTCTAGCCATCCATCAACCACGTGGGATGGTCTAGAACAAACTGAGGAGGAAAGTCTGGGAATGCATTCTAGAATGAACTCTGCCCCTCTGTGCACATCAGGATTATGAGACAGCCCTTCTGGGGTCAGGGTTACTATTTTGGAAATTTACCTATAGATATCTAGTCCTAAATTTTCTATCATGGGGTAAGACAGCCAGCATGGGTCTCCCAGCCAAGATCACTTTATTGGGCCTGATTTTGTTCTTTATTTAAAAAAAAAAAATCTAGATTGAAAGCATGCTCAGGCCAGGTGCAGTGCCACATGCCTGTAATCCCAAAACTTAGGGAAGGTGAGGCAAGAGGATCACTTAAGGCCAGGAGTTCAAGACCACACTGGGCAACATAGTAAGACTCCATCTCCACCAAAAAGCAAAACAAAACACAAATCATAATTGAAGTCATGCTAAAGAGCTATGAACATTTCACCCAGGTATAGCTGCTTCTCAAGCCAAGGAGAAGAGGGGGTTTGTTCCTTAATTTCCTTGCATGAATTCTCACTGAGAAAGGGAGGTACTCACTGAGGTACTCACACAGGTACTTAGAAAAAAAGAAGCAATGAGGGCAAAGCATGAAAATTGGAGATCCTGGAAATGTATCGGATCCAAGTCCCTAGGCTTAAAAGCCGTCAACAATATTATCAAAATAATTTTGGTATCCCCGAGAGTAGGCTTTTAGGTAGTGCAAACACACACACACACACACACACACACCAATCTGTAATTACTTTGGATATTTTCATTAATATTTGATTTTCTGAATAATAATTTTAAAATCTAATACTTCTTTTGTTATTTTCTTAAATATTTTAATTCTTTTAATTTTTTTCTTTTTTTTTTTCAGAGACAGAATCTCACTCTGTCACCCAGGCTGAAGTGCAGTGGTGCGATTATAGCTCACTGCAGCCTCGAACTCTTGGGCTCAAGCAATCCTTCCTTGTCAGCCTCCCGAGTAGCTAAGACTACACATGCATGCCACCATGCCTGGCTAAGAAATTCAGTATTTCTTAGGCATTTTACTTCAACTTACAAATTTTGTTATTCTAGTTATGAATCTAGAAAACTTGAGCACCACTTTTAAGAAAGAAATTTGTTGATTAAATACTCATGAACATAAAATGCATCAATCAATTTAATCTATTTTATTTGCTTTGTAAGTACTTAATTATCTGACTAATAGAATCTTACCAAA
This sequence comes from Pan troglodytes, assembly GCF_028858775.2. Classification (NCBI taxonomy): domain Eukaryota; kingdom Metazoa; phylum Chordata; class Mammalia; order Primates; family Hominidae; genus Pan; species Pan troglodytes. The sequence continues at coordinate 80,142,871 of NC_072398.2, read as the reverse complement.
TATTTAGATAGCTTTTATAAATATAATAAATAAGACTCAAAACAATGGTGAATCTTATATTCTCTTAGCATTACCATGTTGTTTCTATACATAGTTAATTCCCCTTCTACTTTTCATATTAAAAAATTACACATCTCAATCAACCATTCAGTTTAAATTTGAATCATTAGTCTTAGCTGCTGGTGTTTCAACTATCTATTGCTATGAAACAAACTGCCCCAGAATTTGGTGGCTTAGAATAACCATCATCTTACTTCTTCCTAGAGTCTGTGGGTTGACTGGGCTTGATTGGGCAGTTCTCATTCAGTTGTAATCATGCAGGACCTGGGGCTGGCACCACCTGGAGGCTTGACTGGAGTGTGCTGGGACAGCTGGGCCTCTCTCTCACCAAGCAGCCCCAAGTGTCCCTTCTCCAAGTGGCATCTCCATATGGATTCTCCAGCAGGACAGCCAGACTACTTACACGATGCCACATGACTTTCAAAAGTGAGAGTTCCACAGTAGACACTGGGGACTACAAGAGGGAAGAGAGAGGGATGGGGGGAAGGGCTGAAAAATTGCCTGTCAGGTACTATGTTCACTACCTGGGTGACAAGTTCAGTCATACTCCAAGCCTCAGCGCCACACAATATACCCTTGTGCAACAAACCTGCACATGTACCCCCTGAATCTAAAATAAAAGTTGAAGATGAGAGAGAGAGAGAGACCCAATGGAGAAAAAGGAGAAGCTACCAGTCCTCTTAAAGTTTAGGCCTAGAACTGGCACAGAGCCACTTCCACCCCCTTCTATTGGCTAACATGAATATAGACCAGCCCAAATTCAATGAGGGGACTGAACAAGAGTGTAAATATTGGGAAGTGTGGTTCATTGGATGACTCTCCTTAAAGACTAGTTACCACAGTTAGATAATCCAGTATGCCAAAATTTCTGAAAGCTTACAAATATCATAAATACCAAAAACATATATATAGGTATTTGTGATATTTTATTTATAAATTATATATAATATATATTATATATAAAGTTCTTGTGACAAGGACTGCTGTTGCTCACCAATATCTGTGTTCTCCTCTTCTTCCCAGGCACACAGCAATACCACATTTTCCAGTCTCCCTTGAAGTTAGGTGTGGCCATGTCAATGAGTTTTGGTCAGTGGCATATGTGTGGAAGTGTCATGCCTCGCTCCCAGGCCTGGTCTATCTGAGTGCCCTACTAGATTTAGTATCCATCATTGATTGTTGCCTGAAGTAGTATTCACTATGATGGTTGCAAAATGTTGGATTTTTCAACTCTGACATTCCCTCCACACTTACTAGTCAGTACTTGGCTGTACTATAGGCAAGAGCCCTGGCTTCTCACCCATTTATGTGTTTGTTTATCTATTGATTAACAATATAAGCTCATTGCTGTTCTTAATTCTTTTGGTGTTTAAATTGTCTCAGACTTTGGTGAATGAGAGCCCCATTTTGATGGATGTTGTATCTTTTTTTCTTTCTTTTTAAAGAACTTTCCTACTTTCTAACATAAAAAAACACTCCAGACTTATTCTCTACCTACCCTGTCCCAGATCTAGAATTTTCCCTTTCTCCAAGAAGCTCTGATTCCTTTCATGGGCAAATGCTACTTAGAAACCAAGGTCTAGATGCTAGCTGGGCTCATTGCTATTGCGGTGTTTTTGCTTTTAGGAAACAAAGTTAGGAAATACATGAATTTTTATACACACACATACACATGCAAATATATGTACATGAAAAGTGCACATATATACACACACATACATTTACACAAACAATCTACACAGATTAGAAATCACAAGTTTGCACAGATAACATTAAATGCAATCCATCCCCTGTGGGGATGGATTTCCTACACCATTTCATATATATCCGTTCATCACAATGAATACCTGGGTCCCAACAAGATATGTGCATTTATTCATTTGCTTAATCCTATAATACATCTAAAGTAGTTTCAGAATTTCCTTGTTCATATAACCACAAAAAGAAAGCCTACTCAAAAAAGTTCAGGGTTTGTTTGCTGCTTTCCTCCTCCTAAGACTTAGGGTATGTAGTCAAATATCATGTTCTTAAGGTTCTTAAGTTAGCCAGCTTGCTCCCATTTTTCATTCTGTGTGGTTATGCAATTCATTCAAAATATCTTAGGGTTCATATGTTTTCATTGGTTTTCAGCATTAGGTTCTTTTCTCCTCCCATCCTTGTTGATTTAATTACATGTTTTTTTAAAGAGGTAGAACATACACATGCATCTAAAAAACAAAACTGTACAGAAAGATGTTCTTAGAAAGTGCCACTCTCTTCCATGTCCCTTCCTCTGCATTTCCCTTCCAACACCCTCTGTAGGTAGCTAACTTGATTGTCTTCTGGTTTATTCTCCCTGTGTTTCTTTTTGTAAAGATAAATATATGCATATGTTTTTAAAATTTCTTCTTTCTTACACAAAGGGCAATATATCATACATAGATATTCTTTTACATATATATATGCTTTATATATATACTTTGCTTTTTTTAACTTCACATATCTTTTGGTAATCACTCCATATCAATTCATAGAGACCTTTCTCATTGTTTTCATAATTATATAGCACTATACTATGTGAATGCACCATAGTTTACTCAACTAACTTCCTATGCTTGTACATTTACGTAATACACAAAACATTTTCAGTATAAATAATGCTGTAATAAACTTTTGCTTTTTTTAATGTTACAGGCATATCTTTAAGGTAGACTCTACGGTCAAAGGGTAAATGTATCAACAAAGTCACCTCCATAAATGTTGTACCATTTTACATTTTTATCAGCAATGTATAAAAATGCCTGCTTCCCCAGCCTACTAACACAGTGTATTGTCAAGCTTATAAATTTTTGCCAGTCTTGACAGGTAGAAAATAGTATCTCATCCTCCAGTTTCATCCATGTTGTTGTAATTGGCATTATACTCCATGAAATAAGCCAGATACAGAAAGAATAAGACTGCATGATCTCACATGTGAAATCTGAAAAAAAAAAAAGTCAAATACATAGCAACAGAGTAGAACAGTGGTTACCAAGGATGGGGAGAAGGAAGAAATGGGGAGATGTAGGACAAGGGGTGCAAACTTGTCACTGTGTAAGATAAGTCTAGAGATCTACTGTATAGCAGGAGGACTACAGTTATTAATATTGTATTATATATTGAAGATTTGCCAAGAGAATGGATTTTAAGTGTGCTTACCACAAAAAAAATCTGTTAAATTGCTTATCTATAATAATCATTTCACCATGGATATTTACATCAAACATTATATTGCACACCTTAAATTTACGTAATAAAATATATTATATAAATATGTACATATATAAATACATATAATGATAATGCATTAAAAGGAAAATAGTATCTCATCTATATATGTTGTATAATTTTTCTTAGAGCAAAAAGACACAACTAATAAAAGAAACGGGAATATGACCTCAGTGACCTGAGGTTTACAAGCAAACTAGAAAACTCTCAACTCAAAAAGAGTGATTATCAACCAGTGATTTCAGCTGAGGAGTGAATTCTAGAACTGCCCATATCCAGAGCAATGCCTCTTTGCAAGCCTTGCTGAGTCCTATTTATAATGCACTCTGCCAATTGGAGATCTAATCCATTTGCCTCAAATGGGGTTGTTTACACAACTGACTCCCAAATTTCTGTCTACATCTTTATTTAATTATTTAATAATCAATTTCAACCTTATTGCCTGATTAAGGTTGGAAAATATTCCATATGCCAGCCCAGGTAGAATTGCCACTCAATTGACTCAATTAATATATTGATCACTTAACTTTATTAGAATTCTTTGCATATGCCTCTTCTCTAGAAGGACATATTTTGTATAGGTATGTAAATGGCTAACTGTATTTGTATCTATTTCATACCTATATCTGGTTCTACACTCATAGCTTCTAAGGTCATTCTATATAAGACTCCAGCCTATCTTTCAAGTCTTTTCCCCCACTTCTTCCACAGAGTAAACACTCTAGATCATGGATTTTCAATGGCTTTTATAGTAGAAAATTGTTTCAAATGAAATTCAATATGTATAAAAGATATATACAAAGAAAGGGTAAATTAGGGTATGGTCACTTGCTGCACAAAAGATTTCAAAACAATATTCTTTTATTTCAAATATCAAAAAATTCTTGAGAAAAGAAACACTTTCATATTCCTACAGAACTTAGCGTGGTAAGTCTAGTTATTTTGTATCATACTGTAAATTTTTTTCAGCTCTCTGTGATTTGTATCCACAGATTTCAAGATTCTTGAATGCAGAAACTCCGTGTGTGTGTGTGTGTGTGTGTGTGTCATGAAATAGTGACAGAATCCCCAAACAGAAGTCTCCCTAGGCAGGGCTCCTATTACTGCTTACCTTGGCTCCCCTTCCACTGCCAGCATACTGAACCAATAGGATTACAGTGAGAATCCTATCCTGGAATAAATATCCTCTTAGGCTCACAACTCTATCTCCCCTTCTCATCTTTCTCAGCAAGTTACATAGTTCCAACCTTTCTACAGAAGTTCAGCTTCCCCAGTCTGGTGAAGTGCTCAGCTAGTTTTTGCTGAGAGGCGCTGGTCTCATAGGTGACATGCTAATTAATTAATTAAGCAAATAAGATCCACTGAATGAATTGGCAAATGAATGAAGACCAAAGCTTCTCTTGCTAGACCTTCTGTCGCCTTTGTTTCCCACACCACCAATCTGGACAAGGACAGTCCAAGTCTTATTTTTGTTTCTTTTAGTGTACCGTCTTAGAGGCTTTGACCATATAGTCTATGTCACACCTTCAGCATGGTCAAAATTCAGCCGATAATGGTGATGTTTGTTTCATTTCCAATATAGCACCCACATCCTGCAGATGCTATTTACTCTTCTAAGCAGCATCCTGAAACACTGAAGATGCTGTAGCAGATGCTCCATGTGTAGCTTCACCTAACTGTGCCAGAGTTTCAGCTTTCACATTGGAAATAAAAGTATGCACAAGGGTGGTAGGTGGGAGCGAGGCCCAGAGGGGGAAGGAGACAGAGGCAGGGAGAAGGAAGGATGTTGGCCTCGGCCTCGCTTTGAGGAGATACAGGGCTTTACAAGAGCTCACTGACATAGAGAATTGAGCTAAATGTTGCCAAAACTAGGCTGCCTGCAAATGCCAAATAATAGGAATCCTTTATCAGGAACACTAGGAACCTTTTCAGGAGAGAATCATAAAGAATTCCGGGAAGCGCATATTCAAAGCCTGTTTCCTAGGCAGCTGAAGCCACCCACCTTCTCTTGCACAAATGGAGCCAAATTCAGTTCTCAAATGTGCCGTTTGCCTTGGCTTTCAAAACAATCCTAGGAGTTCAGCTGGTTTCTTTTGCTTGCTGAAAGAAGCCTGTAAGAGAAGGGTTTAATGCTGCTCTCTATCTGGCCATTGGAAATCCTTTCATTCCCAGCCCATCCTGCCTCCCAAGCACCCTACCTCAGCCTCAGTCCTATCTTTGCAGTAGCCTTGAGCTGAGTTGTCACTGTAGTCACTATGGAAATGCAACAGAGCAGTTTATCTTCTTGCAGTTCTTTGAAGTCTTGGGGAGGAACAGAACAAATCATCTATTGCCGTCTTGCTGTCTTCTGGGGCCCTGCAGATAGCTTTAAAATTTGGCTTTAGTTGGAATATGGGACTGGGACACAGATCTTGGGGAGAAAATGAGAGTGTGTTTAAATAAATTATAGTACAATTATGTGATAAAATATTACATAGCCATTAAGAAACATGTATAAGAGTACCTAATTATATAGGGGAAAGTTCAGGATAACGTATTAAATGGGGAAAAAAAAGCAAGTTTCAAAAGAGAGTGGTCTGAGGAAAGTGAAAATGTGTGTATCTAGAAAGAAAAAACCACCAAATTTCAATTGTGGCTACATCTGGGTATAGAACTGTGGATAGTTTTTAATTCCCTCTTTTCCTTTCCTTTCAAATTTTCTATGAGGAACACATATTAAATTTTAATCATAGAAACGATATTAATATAGAATAAAACAAAAATAATAAAGGAAATATAATGTACAAATTAGGCAAAAGTCATGCCAGGTTATGACCAGAGAATTTTCCCTCGCATCACTAAGTCATTTTTCTTCCTTCCCCTTCTAGCACCTGTAGTCTCGTCTTTACAAGTCAACATTGTTTTGTACATCGTCCTACATCTCGGATAGCTCACTGAAAGCATGTTCTGTTTCCCCAGGACTGCCTTTTATTTTTCTCTTGCACACAAACCCCCACCTTCAATGACTAAGCGTAGAGCTATACACACGGCAGGTATAAGGTTGAATGGTAAATTTAACAAAGCCAGAGTCACTATGAGAAGGAAAGGAATGTTAAGAGGTGCTGGGAAAGGGGTGAGTCAAGTGGCCTAAATGAAGGTGATAGAGAGATAAAGAGACAGACAGATATAGATAGATAGATAGATGATAGATAGATAGATAGATAGATAGATAGATAGATAGATAGATAGATAAAGCAATTTTTCATCCCGATGCTTTATATTCCCTAGAAGGAAGGTGAGGGGATCTTCTGAACAATGTTTTAATCTGAAAAAATTATCCCTCTCTCTCAAACACACACACACACACACACACACACACACAGTCTGTTTCACATTAAGAGCTGTAGCCTCCAGCATAGAACTTGGTGGTGCTCAATAACTACTCCCTGAATGAACAAAAAAACAAATGCCCACTCTCCATTGCATGGTGCCACCCCTTACATCACAGACCCTCTTTCAGATTAGGGAACACACTAAGCAGGCAGACTAAAGCATCTACGCAATCATGAAGTTCAGAGCCTCCACTAGGAGAAAGGAGTTCATCAGAAGTTTATGCAGCCAGGGAGAAGAGGACAGGCTACTCGAATAAAAAGCACTCCAAGGTCTCATGGCTTCCCAGAAGGCCTGGCAAAGAGCACTGGTAAGTGTACAACCAAACCCAGTCCTGTCCTGCTAGGACTGGAATGCCTTGCAGGGTAGGGATCCTGAGAAAGGTTAAGAGCAAGCCTTGGCAAATTGACAGTCCACAGCCAGATGGGTTTTCGCTTTGGCTTTGTTTGACTTGACTTTGAGTGTGCAGTGTTTTATAAACACTTCATTTTAAATATCTGATTTTCAGTGGTGCAGGTGTGCTCCAGTTCACCCTATCCCACATCCTCCCAGTCTTCCTCCTAGCAGTTTCTCCAATTTACATTACCCGACAGCTTTTGGGTTTATAACCTGTGCTTGGAATGAAGCCATGGTGAACAATGCCTCTACTACTGGAGGGAAGAAAATAAAAATATTAATTATAGTAGCAAACGTCCAGTAAGTGCTTACAGTGTGCCAGGTACCATCCTAAGGGCTTTATATGCAGGTATCATCTAACCTTCAACACAGGCTGACACTGTGGGGATTCTGTTCAGGTCCCTTTAGACCCTACTTAAGAGTTCTGTGTATTCCTCTCCAGCAAATATGTGCTTATGTGTTTAAATAGGGGACTTACAACTCTTTCCAGTGGATTGACTCAGGGCTACTGGGGCCTAGTAATTTACATTCTCCCCATCCCTTCCCAGCAATGATAATTGGCCACAGGATTACTTATACTCAAAGCTCCCCCACAGGATCAGGCTGGGACTTCATTACAAAACACATGTGCCCGACTACTTCCCTTCTCCTGTCATACCTGATTATTTTCATCCTACATATGAGGAAAGTGAAGCCCAAATTAATTTGCCTCAATGTACAAAATGGCAAGTTGCAGAGCCCAGGGCTATCTTCAGAGGGATTTTTAAAGGTGTGTTAAAACACAAGATGAAAGAAATTAATGTGAAAAAGAACACAAGGCCTAGACTCTTCCTTTTGACACAGGATACCTAGATCATTCGTACAGTAGTAGTGATAGCTTGTTACGTTGTGTCTGTCTGCCTCTCCTTCATCTCTTTGTCCTTCTCTTCATCCCATCTAAGGACTCTTCTCTTGGAAAAAACTGTGGCCATAGAAAAGGGTTTCGTTGAGGAATGAGGTATTTTCCTTGTGTAAAGAGGCTGACATACACATTGATAGAAGCCAGTGATTGTAGATATCTCGGTCTACACAGCCAACAGTTGATCCACCATGTCACCATATTGACAAATAAAGCACTGTACAGCTTAGCTAGCTGTTTTTTTGGTATTGTTGCCATATATTTGAACCAAATTGCATAAACGCTGAGTCATATGTTCATACATTCAAAAAATATTTATTGAGATCTACTCTATACAAAGCACTGTGTTAAGATGGGATACAGTTACAAACCAGACAGACCTTTGCAAAGTTAGTCCACGGAGAGGTTATTCCTTGGGAAAACGCCGTAAGTACATGTGAAGTAGAGACACTCACCTTTTTCATGCTCTGTGGTAACAGCAAGACAAGGTCCTCCTCAGGCTGTGCTGCAGGTCTGTCCGCTGAGGACCCTCAGGCTCCATGCTTTTTCTTTATTTAAATTTAAATTCTTTTTCTTTTTATATTGAGTCAGGGTCTCACTATGTTGCCCAGGCTGCTCTTCAACTCCTGGCCTCAGGCAATCCTCCTGCCTCAGCCTCCCAAAGTGCTAGGATTACAGGTGTGAGTCACTGCATCTGGCCTCCATGCTTTAATATTCTCAAAAGGCCACACAAAACACAACTGAGGTCAAACCACAACCATGTTCCTTTGCATCTTCCTTAAGTTAGTGACTTATTTTCTATGTTGACACTGGGACCTTATCATTGTAGTAGGTACAAGTATGATTCAGATGATTAGCTAAATTCCCAAAAGACAAAGACTCCACTAAGAGGTCACCAAAGGCTGAGTGCAGTGGCCCATGCCTGTAATGCCAGCATTCTGGGAGGCTGAGGCAGGAGAATTGCTTGAGCCCAGGAGTCTGAGACCAGCCTGGGCAACATAGTGAGACCGTGTCTCTGCAAAAATATTTTTTTAAATTAGCCAGGCACAGTGGCACCTGCCTATAGTCCTAGCTACTTGGGAGGCTGAGGTGGGAGTCCTAGCCACTTGAGCCTAGGAGTTTGTTACTGCAGTGAGCTATAATCGCACCTGTGACTCCAGCCTGGGAGAAAGAACAAAACCCTATCTAAAAAAAAAAAAACAAAAGATCACCAAAAGAAGTCACGATAAAACTGAAAAAAATAATATGGTTTCTCCTGTGTTTACAGTTTACCGAAGGTATCTTGAGTCCTTTTTTTCCTCTTTCTAAGAACAATGATACATCTTGGATCCTTCATAGTTATCTTTTTCATTGATGTTTTAAACACAAGTACAATACAATCTAATAATAATAATATTGAAAATCTGCTACTGTCTTCAAGATACTTTTTACTGTGACATGCATTCTTAAACAGTAATTACTTACAAATAATAAATTACATAATTTAATTTTTTCAATTTACTCTATATAAATATAGTAAGGAAGATATTATTGTCATGACCTGACAGATGAGACAATTGAAGTTTAGAACTTTTAAGTTATATATCCAAAGTCATATGGTCTTATTTGTTTCTGCTATGCAAAGCCAGTGATTGATAATTTTATTTGAATGGAAATTTTAATTTGCTTTCACTTTTCTTACTTTCATATGTATCCCAGAAGGTATTTCCATCCAATGTCTACGTCTATTTTATTCTGCCTCAATTAAAAGAAAAATCAAAGAAGATCTACTTTGTTTTGTATTTTTGTTCTCTTAGTATATAAGATTATCTTGAAATCTGGTTATAAAGACTATAACATTCTAATACTTTCCACTCTCCTTCTATAATTAGACAATTATAGAAAATAGCCCTTTGTTCCTGTTTCATTGGTCAGTAAATTATTTTAATAATTAATTGATTTTGCTCTTTAGTTGCATTAGTTACAATATAATGTTGAACAAATTTTACGGCCAAAGTATCTGGTGGGCAATTTAGGTCAGTCTGTTTACTACTACTACTAATGATGATGATGATGATAAAACATGAGCTTGTAAGCTCTATAGTTGCAAAAAGTGCCTCTATTTAGTGTTATGAATTGAAGTGCAGTGCCTGGCACAAAGTAGGCGTGACCTCAAGGGTGTCAAAATCTGGAGTGAAAAAGGTAAACAATGAAAGAAGTGAAGAAGGCTGGCACAGAAAACCAAAGGAACTGTAAGTGAAATTAGCTAAAAAGGCTTGGTTGAGATAAAGGTTAAAATTACCGGCCTTTGAAAGAGAAATCCTACACTTTGGCTTCAAAACTTCACAGCCTTTCCCTTTTTTTAATGCCTCTCTGCTGTATCAGATCATCTCCTTGCTTATGACAACTTAAGAGTGACAACAATGCAGAAGTCCTAGGTGTGCTAATATCTAGTTGGCTTTATGCCAGCCTTTAAATAACCCCTTCCCTATAGGATTATATTGCTGTTGATAAATGGAATTAAGTTAGCATAGAAGTGGAAATTGTTAATGGATGTAAAGGAGATCTGCAGAGGAGATCTCCCCAGTTCAAGGCTAGGTATCTTTCTTTCACGGCAACAACAAAATCAGTTATTGGTGATGTTTACAGAAACCCAGTCAATGAAACATGGGGCTTGGTGCTTCATAAGTTTTTTGTTTGTTTGTTTGTTTGTTTGTTTTTGCAGTAGCCCTCTGAGGTTCTTACGAAAACCATGAACTCTCTCCAAAAGAAAAAAAAAAAGACATGCTTTTATATACACCCATCCTTGTTTTCAATTTTCTTCTGGCTCTCCTACTCCCTGATGGAACCATGGACATTGGATCTATGGACCTAGAGTAAGAATTTCTGTCTGGATAGTTTATAATGCCTCTTCTAGATCTAATATTCTATTTGTCTATGAGTTGATACAGTTGTATTCAGATTCCAAGTTTTTTTGTTGTTGGTTTGTTTTTTGTTTTTTTAAACATGATCTTGCTCTGTCACCCAGGCTGGAGTGCTGTGATACAATCTTAGCTCCCTGCAGCCTCAACCTCCTGGGTTCAAGAGATCCTTCTATCTCAGCCTCCCAAGTAGCTGGGACTACAGGCATGTACCACCATACCCGGCTAATTTTTGTGTTTTTTGTAGAGATGAGGTTTTGCCATGAAGCCCAGGCTGGTCTCAAACTCCTAGGCTCAAGCAATCTGCCTGTCTTGGCCTCCCAAAAGGCTGGGATTACAGGCATGAGCCACCACACCTGGCCCAACACTGCCAAATTTTATCCACGTTATCTGGGTTAAGTTTCTCAACCTCTCCAAGCTCCTGGCTCTTCATTGTAATTGTGAGGATTAAATGAAGTCATGTGTATAAAAAGGCTTACCTCCTCCCCTTTGTCTCTGTAGTAGGCCAAATGATGCTCCCCTTCCCAAAGATGTCCACACCAATCCCTGGGTCTTATAAATATGTTAAATTGTGTGGCAAAAGGGACTTTGCAGGTATAAGGAAGGTTACAGATCTTACGACAGGGAGATGATCCTGGATTATCTGGTGGGCCCAGTCTAATTACATAAGTCCTTGAAAGCAGAGAAATTTTTCCAGCTGGAGTCAGAGAGAAGTGGCAAAAGAAGCAGTGGGAGAAATGAGGCAGAGGAGAGGGCAGGGAGATGTGGAGCGTGGGGATGCAATCAGCATTGCTGACTCTGAGGATGGATAAAAGGAGCCACAATCCAGAGAAGGCAGGTGGCCTCGATGCTGAGAATGACTCAGCCAATAGACAGCAAGGAAACAGAGACCTCAGTCCTACAACTGCAAAAACCTGGATTCTGCCAGCAATCGGAGCGAGCCTGGAAGTGGATTCTCTTACATAGCCTTCAGTAAGGAAAGCAGCTCTGCTGACATCTCAATTTTGGTATGGTGAAACCCTGGGCAGGACTCAGCCAAATCACCGAGACTTTTGATTTACAGAACTGTGAGACAATTAATGTGTGTTGTTTTAAACTGTGTTTTTGGTCATTTGTTATGCCAGCAATAGAAAAAAAATACCCCTACATTTCCCTATTCTCATGACAACCTACTCTTCCAAGGATGGATCGGTTAGTTCCCCCATAAAGTGAATTTCAGCTGAGATGTTGCTGTGCCCAGGTTTTTTGTTGTGATTTTGTTTAACCTCAAGTTATATTTGCTCTTCTACTTATAAGTGAAAGAAACTTTAGGCAGCAACAATCAGAAGAGGGAAGGTGTTTTGAAAAGATGATGTCTTTTTCCTGGCGTTTCTGAAGTTATACCATAGCAGAAGCTGCAAGTCCAGTTGATCTTTTCACAAGTAAGCCTCTGTATGTTGGTCAGCACCCTGTCCTGCCTACCAAAACAACACCCTTCTTTGTTTAAACCTCCGACTCTCAATTAACTTTTCTCATCAGCCCTACGTAGCCCCCACACCTGGGCTAATTAAGGGATTTCTCTGGGGACATGGACTCAGAATTCCGCTTGGTTTCCATATATAAAGGATAGCTCTCAGGAAGCCAGGTGGATAACTGGAGGAAGACACACAGAACCTCCAGTAAATATTCTGCTGTGATGGAATCCGGAGTTGCCTTGCAATTCCTTCAAACATCGTCATTGCTGAGAGCTGAGAGCTGACGCTGCAGTAGGATTTTATCAAGTTGCTCCTTTGAAGAGAGCGAGCCCCTGTTTTTCAACCTGCCTGTATGGTCAATAGGCTATGCTGTTCCATCCATTTCCACAGGAAACCGGGTGATATGATTTGGCTCTGTGTCCCCACCCAAATCTCATCTTGAATTGTAATCCCTATAATCCTCACATGTTGAGGGAAGAACCCAATGGGAGGTTATTCGACCATGGGAGTGGTTTCCCCCATGCTGTTCTCATAATAGTGGGTTAGTTCTCACAAGGTCTAATGGTTTTATAAGGGGCTCTTCCTGCTTCACTCCTCACTCTTCTCTCACCTGCTGCCTTGTGAAGAAGGTGCCTGCTTCCCCTTCCATAAATTTCCTGAGGCCGCCTCAGCCATGTGGAACTGTGAGTCCATTAAACCTCTTTTCTTTACAAATTACCCAGTCTCGGGTAGTATCTTTACAGCTGTGTGAAAATGAATACACCAGGTGACTTGGCTTGGACCCATGGGGCATCATATCTGGGGAAGCAGATATCTGATGCACCTGGTCTGGATGGTCCCACACAGTACAATAGCCAAGATATGAATGAGTAGACACCAAGTGGAATAAGCTCCTGAGTCTGAGCGGAGGCCCCAGGGCTCATCAGAAAATATGATCACAGGGTCATGGGGTGGCATCATGTGACTGACCGACTCTGTACCAGCATTTTGAAGCAACATAGGAAAGAGAAGCTTGAATCTTTCCAGCTTCTGTAGCTGTTGTCAAAGGGACTTGATGCAAAGCACAGGACAGCATTTTTACTATGTGCATTTCAGAAGATTTTCCGAATAACAGAACTGAAACTTCTCTGTCTCACGCTCAGGAGATTGGCCTGGCTTTTCCTGTTGGCTGAATTTCCACTGGCCTCTTTGATCTCCGGTTGTTCAATATGCCCTCATGCTCTGCATTTCCAGGCTCACCATAGCTTTCTCTCATCTTTCTTCTTCCTGTCACAGCCAAGCTTTAGATTGTCTGGATTATAAATCCCAACTCATTAGATGGCCTATCAAAGATAGGAATTTGCCTTTCATTACAGTGTCCTGTATTATTTTTTACTGTTTACTCTGTAAAAATGTATATCCAGATATGTGAATGTTGTGGACATAGCTATTTGTCTAAGGTTTTGAATCAGGACCATGGAAGCAGAAGGATCCTCAGGATAGAGAGAGAACAGGAAACAAAGTTTGGAATAAAAAATTATGGATTTAAATCCCTGACCACTCCACAGTGGCCTTGAATAACTATGAAATTTCTCTTTGCTCATCTTTTTGACTGTAAAATAGGAGTAATTAGACCGATTTATTGTGAAGACTCATTGGAAATTCATGTTCTTACAACAGCCTCCAAGCCTTCTGGCTCTCTCACCCCAACTCCTCTCTATCTTATCTTCTACCTCTCTCTCCTTGTACTCCTGCTCCAGTCACACTGTCCTGTTAGATATTCCTCAGATATACCCAGAACTGTATCCCAAGGACATATGCACTCTCTTCTCTCTCCTTGGAAAGCTCTGTCCTCAGATAACCACATGGTTTGCTCTCTCATGTCCTTGGGTTAGCTGCTCAAGTCAGAGACCTACCCTCATCACCTATATTATTTAGAGCAATATCACACTGCCACTTCTACACCTCCCAACCCTGGTACTTCACAGCCCTCTTGAGTACTTTATGTTTGTCCACTGCTCTTATCACCACCTGACATATTACTTATTTATTTTGCATATTGCTCTCCATTAAGAGTTGAGTTTGACTGTTTGTTCACTGTTGTATCTGTTGCAATTCTATGAAGCATGTTTAAAACATTTTAGGTGTTCAAAAAATAAATCCAGAAAGAGTGACTGAGAGAACATATATAAAGTGCTAATGCCCATTTCAGGAAGGGTATTTAAGAAACTGCTAATGACAATATATCTGAGGGGTAGTTGTCTGAAATAAACTCTTTTTTAGAGGATTTTCTTGGTGATTTAAAATTTAAACTTACTTTATTTGATGACTTAAAATGCATACTTCACTTTGAAGCTTTGAGAGGAAGAAATAATTTGCATCTAGGGGACTAGACTTAAATCTCCTTAGAAATAGCTAACTTCTGCTCTGGTGGGTGACTCAAGAATGGTTCTGTAATCCAAAATGCTGATTTCTCTCTGAAGAGGTGACAAAACAGGAAGTTAGAGAGGAGGGAGATATTTAGCTCCCTGAAGAAGTGGTGGCAATGGCATGGACTTTGGCATCAAGAGATCTGAATTCAGATCCTGATTCTACCACTTAATAGCTAAGCGACTTTGAATAAAATTTACCCTTGCTGAGTCCAGCAGTCTCTTCCTTTCAAATGATGGTAAGAAGAGCTATTGTCTCACAATGTTTCTGCTTCATATGCAATGTCTCATGTATGAGAAATAAGGCCATGCATATAAAAATGTTTTACAAACTATTAATCACTATGCAAGGATTGGCTATTGTTATTGTTTAGTGGGACTTGCAGGCTCTACAGGTTGTCTTGACCTCAAAAAAAATGCCACTTAGTCATTTGTACAAGATTTTGACTTTGAAGTGTTAAGTTCTGTTTCGTGAATTTCTTCCCAGCCTGTGACTTTCTTTGCTTTGAGCTTTGATAGCTGTCTAGCACATTCACTTTTATATTCCGATGATACTTTTCTTCAAGAAACTCGAGATGCTTTGTAGACGATTATCTCATTCATTCTTGCAATTTGAAAAGAAAGAATAAAATTATTTTGAGTCTAGCAAAATGGAGAAAAGCAGGATCACAAAACCCAAGCTGGCTGGGCACAGTGGTTCACGCCTGTAATCTCAGCACTTTGGCAAGCCAAAGCAGGAGAACTGCTTGTGCTCAAGAGTTCAAGACCAGCCTGGGCAACATAGTGAGACTCCACCTCTACAAAAAAATTTTAAGATAGCCAAGTATGGTGGCATGTGTCTATAGTCCTAGCTACTTAGGAGGCTGAAGCAGGAGGATCACTTGAACCTAGAAGCTCAAGATTACAGTGAGCTATGATCATGCCACTGACTCCAGCCTGGGTAACAGAGTAAGATCATCTCAAAGAAACAAAAAAAGAATCACAGGCTAATTTCTCATCTACGCATTGACTCCCATTTCCATGGAAGGAGGGCTTTGCACCCTCTATCTGGCCTGTGCCCATCTCTACCAGGTATATCAGGGTTTTATCCAAGATATCAGGGAAGGAGAGAGGGCTTTTACAGAATCTTGTGATAGAATAGGGAACTTTAAACCATAGTAGAGAGGAAATGTGGTGGTTCAACTCTTGTTGATTATGATTGTTAAACAAAAATTATAAAAAGCCACTGTTTTGGGCTAAGGTGATTTTTAAACAAAAATTATAGGAAGCCACTGTTGGCCGGGTGAGATGGCTCACACCTGTAATCCCAGCACTTTGGGAGGCCAAGGTGGGCGGATTATGAGGTCAGGAGATCGAGACCATTCTGGCCAACATGATGAAACCCCGTCTCTACCAAAAATACAAAAATTAGCTGGGCGTAGCGGCGCATGCCTGTAATCTCAGCTACTCAGGAGGCTGAGGCAGGAGAATTGCTTGAACCTGGGAGGTGGAGGTTGCAGTGAGCCGAGACTGTGCCACTGTACTCCAGCCTGGCGACAGAGCTAGACTCCTTCTCCGTTTTGGGCTAAGCTTCTGTACTAGGCCCTAACAGACCATACTAAAAATCAAAATGGAGTCACCCATGCTAAAGTTCCATGTCACCAAACTGAAACTAAGTTGTTCTCTGAGCTTCTGAGAAATCAGGAGGGAAAGATAACAGCCCGTTTTCCAAACAGTCACAATAATGAATTACCTGTTTTAATCCTTTCAACAAAAAGTAACCAGCATAACCTGGCATTAACCAATCAGTTATCTTTCTATTGTTCTGTCTCCCTGTTCCTGCCTTACTAAGAAATGACCAATCTGCTTTTAAATCTTTGTTTCTGCTTTCTTCAGCCCTTTCTGTCTATAAAACCAACCCCCTCTGTTCAGCTCACTGGGACACTTACTCTATTTTATGGAACGAAGTGTTGCCCAATTCAATTGAGATCTTGAAACAAAATTTGTTTGATTTCTCTTTTGATATGCATTTTCAATGGGTACTGGGGGACAGGAAGGCACTATGGAAACATGAATGCTTTGCACTTTCTAAGTCGCTGTCTGAGACCCAGAAACAGATTGGTGGGGAAGTGGTTCAGCAAAAATTGGCCTAAGCGTGAGTTTCTCTAAAAATGGAACTTCAGGAAAGCCCAAAATTCAGAAAGGGCAGGACTCATGAGGAAGCCATTGCTTCCCGTAAATGCTGGATTGTGTTTTTCCATAAACATTTACTTGTGTTCTTTTCTGATTTTTTTTTTTTTTTTTACCTTGGCTCTCATCCACCAAATGGATAGAAGTACAGGCTTCATCAAGGGCCCAGCGGCCAGAGGAACAATAGTGATTCTATCTGTGTCAATGTCCATGCCCTTGGATGTCACTTAACCTTTCTCTGGCTATTCTTCCCAGTCTTTGAAATGGACACGACATGACTTGGCCTTCTGTAAATCATGGTATTAATATGAGAACAGAGCAAAATTGTATGTAATCCATATGTAAGCTGGATTCACACTATTCTTAAACTGTCAAATGAAATTGCCTCAAAATCCCTATTACATGTGTTGAGAAACTTGGTCTTCCTTAGGATTCTTATATTTCTTACAGAAATTTTTCCTAGTCAACCTGGCTCTGAATTTCTACCTCTGCCAAACTACTTCATTTTATAGATCACCTGGACACCCATACATGTCACTTTTCTGTACTAGTTTATAACTTTGTGAGACAGCATCCCAATTACTTCCAGAAAACTGCCAATCCAAGTATATGCTTGTATAAGACTTTCATTGAAGGTTTAAAAAATGGAAGGTTTTAATATGGCAGCTTTGCAGAAAATAAAAAAGAAGTAAACATGAGGGTACTTATGTCCTCAGGCTAATCCTCCTCCGGAAATTTCTTACTGGTCTCCACAGCCAGGTTTCTCAGCCTCTATCTTATCTTCTCCACAGATTCCTGTTAACTTCTTATGCATAGATGTTTAGCTATCAGTGTTGACCTCTGGACCTCATCTTCCTCCCCATTATGGTCTATAAGGTCATTTTGCAAGACAAAAGGCTATGCCCTCCAGAGAAAAGTTACACTGCTAAGGCAGGAGGCAAGGGCAGCTATCACCAGTTATCTTTTCTAATAACACTTTTTATATTCTTTGCACCATATTTGAAAACTCTGTATTTTTAGCAAGAAAGTGTTCTTCATTAAGTTCTTATTAGAGTGAAATCTGACATCCAACTCATGCTTTTATGAAAATGTTATCAGTTGCTATTCTACACATCTAAACTTCATTAATAACTGATTTTTGAAAGAATAATAGCAAAATATTATGAAATTCTGAAGCCCCTCATTTTGACAGGTTTATTGGAGCCCATCGTAGTACATGTCAATGGGAGCAAGGTGTGAAATGGACCTTCAGGGAGAGGTAAGGCAATAGTCTTGTAACATTCTTTTTTTTTTTTCTTGCTATCTATTCTCCATAGGACAGATGAAGTAACCTTTGATAAATGCAAATCAGGCCATGTCATTCCTTTGCTTGAAACCCTTTGGTGGTTCCTCATGTATTTACGGGTCAGTCTTCCTTCTTACTCCTGTCCAGGTAGGATGGATTCTCAGTTCCTCCGACACACCAAGATCTTTCCCACACCAGCACCTTTGCCACCACCCATCCCCGTCTCCATTGCCTGGAACAAAATTGCCCCTGCTCTGAACATAGCAGAATTTCCCTTGCTCTTGGCATATCTGGATCCTTCTCACCCTTTTGACCTCTGTGTAAGTATAAGCATCACTTCCAGCCGAAGACGTTCTCTTACAGACTCTATCCACACACATGCTGCTAGCATTCTTCATCTGCTCCTCCTTTTCCCCCTTTGTATCACTTACCACAATCTGTGATTATTTTATTATTTGCTTGCTTGCCTCTTTTCTGTCTACTCCACTAGATCATGAGTCTGCAAACTTTTTCTGTAAAGAGCAAGATAGTAAATATTTTAGGTTTATGCCATACGGTTTCTGTTGCAACTACTCAACTCTGCCACTGCAGCATAAAATCAGCTGTACACAATACATAAACAAATTAGTGTGGCTGTGTTCCAATAAAACTTTATTAATGACACAAAAATTTGAGTTTCATACACTTTGCATGTGTCATAAAATATTATTATTCTTTCCATTTTTTATTATGTTTTAAAATTTAAAAACCATTCTTATCTTGCAGGTCGTGCAAAAACAGATGGCAGACTAAATTTGGCCCATGGGCTGTAGTTTAATTACCCTTGCAATAGATTGTAAGCTCCAGAAGGACAGGCATGAAATCTTTTGATTAACCACTGAGTCTCTAATATCCAGCACAATATTTGGCACAAAATAGGTATTCAAAAAATATGTATTAAAGGAATAGGGCAATGATACCAAATTCAAAACAAAAGACTGATAGGAAGTATGAACTGGTAGAAAGGCCAAAGGAAAAACAAAGATAATAGTAAAAATGTGATCACAGAAAACCTTCTAGGCAAAAATTGAATACAGGCCTCTAAATGTTGTGTCCAAAACCCACGCCCAAATAAATATGTGCTCTCCCTAGGTAGCTTGCCATCCTCTGTAATACTGTGACAGTCCAGTAGACTCAAAGGAGAGGTCAGCATATATTAGTCCCTAGGAGGTTTAAACATATATGATGGAATGTGGTGGATTTCATTATTTTTATGCTTTTGAGACTGGAAAATATTTGGTTTGTTAGTGATGGAGGGAGCTGTTGTTATATATAATCCAGTGGGTCCTTTAAGATTTGGGTAGTCTGGGTTATATAAGAAAAAAAATTTTAAAGTGTAGCTATTAAATGACAATCATCTAAGTTGGTTTAAGAAGTTAATGATTCAAAATGTGAATAATTTAAGATCTGTTTTCCAAAATAACTGTACAAATTTTAATTTAAGCAGCAGTGAGAATAGTGATATCAGTGTCACTTGCAGAATTTGTGTTTGTGTGGGTGCATGTTGCATCCTAATAGACCAAAAAAAAAAAATTTCTGCGACTTTGTTCTGAAGTTGATTTTTATTCAAATTTTTATCATTTTATTTTGTTCATCATGTCCTTGGCCCCTCCATCTCTTGAGGGTTTTTATTTTTCATTAATTTGTATGAAGCTGTAATATTTTTAATATTTAGGGAGAACTTTTACTTTCCTGACCTCATGTTTTGATGAAGGGACTTCTCTTAGAGAAAAGATTCTTCATCTGAAGTCCATTGGGCATTGAGTCTGGGGATAAAAATGGCAGGAGCAAGTGTTTTTGAACTTTAATAGGAAAATTTGTACCTTTATTTTTACTAACTGTATTAGTCTATTCTCATGTTGCTATAAAGAACTACCTGAGACTTGGTAATTTATAAGATAAGAGGTTTAATGGACTTAGGTTTAATTCCGTAGGATCTACAGGAAGCATGGCTGGGGAGGTCTCGGGAAACTTACAATCATAGCAGAAGGCAAAGAAGGAGGTATGTCTTACATGGCAAGTGCAGGAGGAAGAGAGAGAGAGTAAACGGGGAAGTGCTACACACTTTCAAACAACCAAATCTCATGAGAACTCACTATCATATGTACAGCAAGGGGAAAATCTGACCCCATAATCCAACTACCTCCCACCAGGTCCTTGCCCAACATTGAAGATTACAATTCAGTGTTAGATTTGCATAGGGACACAGAGCCAAACCACATCGCTAAACTTTACCTGAAGTTAGGATTTCTCCAACTCTAATGTAGGTAACTAACCACGTCGATTTAGCAGTATCTGTAACTCTGCCATCAAGAGAAACCATAGATATTTTTATATCACATTACGTATATTGAAATATGTGTTATGCTACCCAAAATTTCAAAATTATAGTAATTATTGAATCTGCCACTAGAGAATGATGAGCTAATTAATTTAATGGGCTAATTAAGAAGGATGTATTTTACTAAAGCACAAAAAATTTTGAATTTCAGTACATTTGGCTTCCTTTGCAATTCTATGTATTTTATTGACTGAATTTCCAAAAGTAATTTTGAGAAGGGGATCCATAGGCTTCACCAAACTGCCAGTGTGGTCCGTGGCACCAAAAAGTTAAGAATTCCTGCCCTGGAATAACACTCATGGCTTCTTTCCACCCCTTCTCTTGATCTTTTCTTTTTTTGTGTGGGAAAGAACAAACTCATCTAATTCATAAGGAGTTAGAGAAGAAGAAGCAGAGCACTTTGTACTCATCAGAATCAGAAACACAGAAGAGGCATAAACGCAGGTTAAGGTGTCTAGGCAGGATCTGGCATTGCTCTGAGCATGCCTTTTACCAAGGAGTCTGTACTAGCTTTGGCCTTCCATCATACTGCCACAACAGAACTCATATTAGAGGACACACAGAAGAGGTATCACTGATATCACTTCATGCTGCACTGACTCTACCTGTGAGGAGCTTGGTATAACGGCCAGTTTTTCCCTCATCCATCTGTCCAATGTCTGAAAAGAAGCTTCAGCCAGGTCTCCTCTGCCTCCCCAGCAACACAACCCACAATTCCAATGCCCTACCTCTCCCTGAAGGTGCAGGCTTGCTCAGAGTCGCACACAGGGCCCCATAATTAAGGTCTCTGCCTTCAAGTGACACACACACTGAGAGACCAAAATCCCTGCTGTCACAGCCTCCATTTGAGTCCCAGCTCAGACTTTCCCACTGCCTTCTTCTGCTTGTGTCCGCCACCTCCTGGTCTGCTTTTCTCTGGGCAAAGGACCATCGCTGTCATTGTAACTGATTCTGGGTTCTGGGTTCTGGGTTCATCAAATGACCTCCATTCACCACAGTTAGCTCCCTTTCATCTGCTTCTTGTTTTTTATGTTTGCATTTTCTTTCCATCACGTGATTTTATTTTTTACAAGTTCTTCATTATGGATCTTTCTAAGCTGAGAATAACCTGAGTCTTGTCAGCCCCAGAATATTCCCGAAAATAAATTCAGGACGTTATTCCCTGACCTTTGTAAGAAGGACCCCAGAGGAGTGCAAATGTTACCCTCTTTGGATTTCTCCAGATGCTTAGCAGATGGACCCCACCTGGAGGTTGGAAGTAGGGAAAACCTTTCCAAAAGCATCTCTTAATTGAACCAGGTCTTGTCTGGAACTTTTAGAGTATTCGTGCATCTGCTGTAAATATTGTGGGGAAAGATACTGAAGCCTAACTCTTTTCCCACTCACTTTTTCCCTAAGTGCTTGACACCTGGCACCTACTCTAGACTGTTTGCATGCCTCTCCCATCCTTGCAAGGGGACACTTACAGATAACAATGTAGACTATGGCCAGTGGTGCATGCAACTGGAGTTATTTGAGATTCCCCTGCCACAGCACTCCCATCAAGTCTCAAAAATGAACACAATGCTGTGCCAACCTCTCCCATTGTCTGGGGATTCTCCTGGCTTTGACACCCAGTCCCATCCCCTCACACACAGTTTTCCTCAATCTCTGCTAGTGATGGTTGAGCCCCAGATGCTACCATTGACCACTTCCCCATTCATCCACTCTCCAACTCTGGGCAGCCTCATTCGTTCCAGTTCACCTCAGTTAAGAGAGACCAATAAACACCACATTGACAGAATGAAGGATAAAAATCATATGATTATCCCAACAGATGCAGAAAAATAATTTGACAAAATTCAACGTACTTTAATTATAAACATTCTCAATAAAGTAGGTATAGAAGGAATGTACTTCAACAGAATAAAGGTCATATATCAAAAGCCCACAGCCAATATCATACTTAGCAAACAAAAGCTGAAAGCTTTTCTTCTAAGCTCAGGGGACAAGAGCACCTACTTTCACCACTTCTATTTAATAGTACTAGAAGTCCTAGCCAGAGCGATTAGACAAGGGAAGGAAATAAAAGTCCTCCAAATTCGAAAGGAAAATGTAAGATTGTCTGTTTGCAGATGACACAATCTTATACATAGAAAACTCTAAAGACCCTGTCAAAAAATTGTTAGAACTAATAAATAAATTCAATATAGTTGCAGGATACAAAATCAACATACAAAAATCAGTTGTGTTTCTATATGCTAAAGACAAACTATCTGAAAAGTAATAAAGAATCCCATTTTAAAATATAGAAAAGTAAAGAATAATCTCATTTAAAAATACAGGAAAATTAAGAAAATAATCCCATTTAAAATAGCATCCAAAACAATAAACTACTTAGAAATAAATTTAACCAAAGAGGTAAAAGACCTGTACGCTAAAAACTATTAATATAAGACATTGATGAAAGAAATTGAAGACACAAATAAATGGAAAGATATCCTATGGAAGAATTAATATTGTTAAAATATCCAAAGTGATCTGCAGATTTGATGCAATTCCTATCAAAATTCCAGTAACTTTTTTTTTTTTTTTTTTTTAGAGACAGGGTCTCACTGTGTCACCCAAGCTGGAGTGCAGTGGTGCAATCTCAGCTCACTGCAACCTCCACCTCCTGGATTCAAGCAATTCTCCTGCCTGAACCTTCCAAGTAACTGGGACTACAGGCGTGCATTACCACATCTGGCTATTTTTTGTATTTTTAGTAGAGACAGGGTTTCACCATGTTGGCCAGGCTGGTCTTGAACTCCTGGTCTCAAGTGATCCACCTGCCTCACCCTCCCAAAGTGCTGGGATTACAGGCGTGAGCCAGTGCACCTCACCACCAATAACATTTTTAACAAAAATTTTTAAAAATTCTAAAATTTGTATAGAATCACAAAAGACCCTGAATAGCTGAAGCAATCTTGAGAAAAAAAACTGAAGGTATACACTTATTTCAAAATATATTACAAAGCTGTAGTACTCAAAACAGCATTATAAGGGCATAAAAACAGACATATAGATCAATGAAACAAAATAGAGAGCCCAGAAATAAATCCTCACATATATGGTCAAGTAATATTTGACAAATGTGCTAAGAATACACTAGGGGGAAAAGACATTCTCTTCAATAAATGGTGTTTGGAAAACAGGACATCTACATGTAAATGAATAAAATTGGACCCCTCTCTTACACCACACACTAAAATTAACTTAAAATCAATTAAAGACTTAAATATAACACCTGAAACCATAAAACACCTAGAAGAAAACATAAGGAAAAAGCTCCTTGACATTTGTCTTGACAATTTTTTTTAGATATGACACCAACATCATAAGCCCCAAATGCAAAAATAAACAAGTGGGACTGTATCAAGCTAGAAAGTTTAATACAGCAAAGGAAACAATCACCAAAATGAAAGGTAACCTCAAGATTGGGAGAAAATATTTACAAACTATATGCCTGATAAGAGGTTAATATCCAAAACATATGAGGAACTCATGCAACTCAGCAAAAACAAAACAAAACAAAAACAAACACAAATATTCCAATTAAAAACTAGGCAAAGAAACTGAATAGAAATTTCACTAAAGAAGACATAGAAATGGCCAACAGGTATATGAAAATATGCTCAACATCACCAATCATCAGAGAGAAATGCAAATCAAAACTTGAATGAGATATCACTTCACACCTGTTACAATGGCTGTTATCAAAATGACAAGAGATAACAAGTGTTGGTGAGGAAGTGGAGAAAAGGGAACCCTTGTACGCCATTGGTGGGAATGTAAATTGGTACACTGATTATGAAAAAACAGGATTAAGATTCCTCAAAATATTAGAAATAGAACTATCATATGATCCAACAATCTCACTTCTGGGTGTATATCAGAAGGAAACAAAGTCAGTATCTCAAAAATATATCTGCATTCCATGTTCATTGCAGCATTATTTGCAATAGCCAAGACATGGAAACAACCTAAGTATCTGTCAACAGATAAATGGATGTGTTAACTAACCTGATTGTGGTCATCATTTTGCAATGTATATGTATATCAAATCATCACATTGTACTCCTTAAAAATATACAATTTTTTTTGTCAGTTTACCTCAGTAAAGCTGGAGAAAAAAGACCACCCAAAGGAAACTCCCATTGATCCAAGCTGCAGCTTGAGAAAGCACCTTGTCCCTGCCATAGCAGCATGTGCCAGACGAACAGTCTCGGAGCAGAGTTTTGGGGTGTAGCATCTTTTCCTCCAGGAGCCCTTTTCCTCCACAGCACTGCCATCTCTGAATGCTTAGTGCCTAGCACTGCCCTGGAACTCAGAACACTCAAAAGAAGGAACAGGGAATATACCTAGACTTTAACCTTGTTGATACTATAGTACCTGTCCTGAGTAGTACATTGTAGAGGCCAGCCTGACTAACTGGAAGTCAAAGGAGAAATACCAAGAAGAGGAATGGCCTAGAAATCCTGTTATATGAGAAACTGTTGAAGTCTAATTTAGCATGGAATGGCCCAATTTGAGAAAAAAGAATATTAAATGGGACATGACAGTTGTTTTCAAGTACTTCAGGATGGCCATATGGAGGACAATCAGACTTATTTTGGATAATTCCAAGTGTGTGTGCAGCAGAGAGAAATAGGACCAATAAGTAAAAGTTATAGGGAGATAATAATCAGCTTAATGTAGAAGAATTTTTCATTGAAGATTGAGTGGTTCGAAATGGACCATGCTGGATTAAGAAGTAGTGAGCATCCCACCACTGGAGATGTTCGAATATACAATAAAACCTGCTCGACAGAGAATTTCTACATTGACTAGTATAATGGAGCAGATAATCGCTGAAGTTCCCACAAAATCTAATATTTTATGATCATCATATCAAGGAGGAGAGGAGAAAATGGAAAGTGATGTTCTATACCATTGATACTTATTGAACTTCTACTGTGTACTATGATACTGTAGTTTTTAGGCCGGGTGCTGTGCAAAGTTTTGGAGCTGCCAAGAAGGGTATGATAAGATGTCCTGACTCACTGACTCATCCATTCATGTAATAGAAGTAATTGTATATGAAAAGCAGATAGCAAAGTAGACAGCGTGATTATTTCTACCTGAGTAGGTTGGTGAGGACTTTAAAGTTAACACCGAGGCAGGCTTTCTAGAAAAACAAGTCTTTGCCGGGAAGCCATTCTAGACAGAGGGGTTTCCCAAGCAAGGCACCAGAAGAGACAAGAAAGGTCTTATTTCATGTGCAGACATGTCCTCCTACACATACAGAAAATGCCAGTGTGACAAATACATACTCATCACTGGCAAACTAGGTCAAGCAGCAAACGAGACCCAAGCAGCAAAAATACGCAATGGCAGCGTGAGGAGAGATGACATAGTAAATAGTAAAGAGGAGGGTTTCTCACACGGGGCCCGCCAAAGGGAGCCCAGGATTTCTGGGAACACTCTCACCTCTTGTCTCCTTCAGCAGCCCCTGTTCCAAGTTCTTTCAGGACTGAGTCTTCATTCTTCTCTAATATTACCCCAGCTCTCCTTGATAAGACTTGATGAGAGCAGAAACCTTTAGCTTTTTTCATGTGAATCACCATATAGCAGATAGGGGAGAAGAGGGAAGTAGGGAGGGGACATCTAAACAGGGACTCTATGCTAGAAGCAGCACTTAGAATATTCCACATGCTATCACAGGCCAATACACGGAATGTCAGGCAGGCTTTCACTGCCTCTCTTTGAATTTGTTCAATGATTTTTTTGTTTTTCTTATTTGGTTTTTACTCTATTTGCTCCTTACTGAGGACTCTAAGTGAACCCTGTCTTTTCTATCCAACCTCACATATAATTATTGAGTACTTATTCTGCGCATTTTTCTACAAAACTTTATCTGCACTTCTCCCCTGTCACTTATTTATTCATCCCACAAATAATCATTGAGCACATAAAAAGCACCAGTCATTGTTTAAGTTTTTTTTTATTATTATACTTTAAGCTCTGGGATACATGTGCAGAATATGCAGGTTTGTTACATAGGTATACACGTGCCACGGTGGTTTGCTGCACCCTTGTTACATAGGTATACACGTGCCACGGTGGTTTGCTGCACCCATCAACCCATCATCTACATTAGGTATTTCTCCTAATGCTATCCCTCCCTTAGACCCCAACCCCCAACAGGCCCCAGTGTGTGATGTTCCCTTCCCTGTGTCCATGTGTTCTTATTGTTCAACTCCCACATATGAGTGAGAACATGCGGTGTTTGGTTTTTCTGTTCCTGTGTTAGTTTGCTGAGAATGATGGTTTCCAGCTTCATCCATGTCCCTGCAAAGGACATGAACTCATCCTTTTTATGGCTGCATAATATTCCATGGTGCATATGTGCCACATTTTCTTTATCCAGTCTATCATTGATGGGCATCTGGGTTGGTTCCAAGTCTTTGTTATTGTGAATAGTGCTGCAATAAACATACGTGTGCATGTGTCTTTATAGCAGAATGATTTATAATCCTTTGGGTATATACCCAGTAATGGGATTGCTGGGTCAAATGGTATTCCTATTTCTAGATCCTTGAGGAATTGCCACACTGTCTTCCACAATGGTTGAACTAATTACACTCCCACCAACAGTATAAAAGTGTTCCTATTTCTCCACATCCTCTCCAGCATCTGTTGTTTCCTGACTTTTTAATGATTGCCATTCTAACTGGCATGAGATGATATCTCATTGTGGTTTTGATTTGCATTTCTCTAATGACCAGTGATGATGAGCTTTTTTTCATATGTTTGTTGGCTGTGTAAATGTCTTCTTTTGAGAAGTGTCTGTTCATATCCTTCACCCAATTTTGATGGGGTTTTTTTTTCTTGTAAATTTGTTTAACTTCCTTGTAGATTCTGGATATTAGCCCTTTGTCAGATGGATAGATTGCAAAAATTTTCTCTCATTCTGTAGGTTGCCCGTTCACTCCAATGATAGTTTCTTTTGCTGTGCAGAAGCTCGTTAGCTTAATTAGATCCCATTTGTCAATTTTGGCTTTTGTTGCCGTTGCTTTCAGTGTTTTAGTCATGAAGTCTTTGCCCATGCCTATGTCCTGAATGGTATTGCCTAGGTTTTCTTCTGGGGTTTTTATGGTTTTAGGTCTTCTGTTTAAATCTTTAATCCATCTTGAGTTAATTTTTGTATAAGGTGTAACGAAGGGGTCCAGTTTCAGTTTTCTGCATATGGCTAGCCAGTTTTCCCAACACCATTTATTAAATAGGGAATCCTTTTGCCATTGCTTGTTTTTGTCAGGTTTGTCAAAGATCAGATGGTTGTAGATGTGTGGCGTTATTTCTGAGGCCTCTATTCTGTTCCATTGGTCTATATCTCTGTTTTGGTGCCAGTACCATGCTGTTTTGGTTACTGTAGCCTTGTAGTGTAGTTTGAAGTCTCGTAGTGTGATGCCTCCAGGTTTGTTCTTTTTGCTTAGGATTGTCTTGGCTATATGGGCTTTCTTTCTGTTCCATATGAAATTTAAAGTAGTTTTTTCTAATTCTGTGAAGAAGTCAATGGTAGCTTGATGGGGATAGCACTGAATCTACAAATTACTTTGGGTAGTATGGCCATTTTCACACTATTGATTCTTCTTATCCATTACCATGGAATGTTTTTCCATCTGTTTTGTCCTCTCTGATTTCCTTGAGCAGTGGTTTGTAGTTCTCCTTGAAGAGGTCCTTTACATCCCTTGTAAATTGTATTCCTAGGTATTTTATTCTCTTTGTAGCAATAGTGAATGTGAGTTCATTCATGATTTGGCTATTATTGGTGTATAGGAATGCTTTTGATATTTGCACATTGATTTTATATCCTGAGACTGCTGAAGTTGCTTATCAGCTTAAAGAGATTTTGGGCTGAGAAAATGGGGTTTTCTAAATATGCAATCATGTCATCTGCAAACAGAGACAATTTGACTTCCTCTCTTCCTATTTGAATACCCTTTATTTCTTGCTCTTGCCTGATTGCCCTGGCCAGAACTTCCAATACTATGTTGAATAGAAGTGGTTAGAGAGGGCATCCTTGTCCTATGCCAGTTTTCAAAAGGAAGGCTTCCAGCTTTTGCCCATTCAGTATGATATTGGCTGTGGGTTTGTAATAAATAGGTTTTATTATTTTGAGATACTTTCCATTAATACCAATTTATTGAGAGTTTTTCATTTGAAGGGTTTGGATTACATTTACTGATTTGCCTATGTTGAACCAGCCTTGCATCCCAGGGATGAAGTCAACTTGATCGAGTTGGATAAGCTTTTTGATATGCTGTTGGATTCAGTTTGCCAGTATTTTATTGAGGATTTTCACATTGATGTTCATCAGGCAAATTGGCCTGAACTTTTCTTTTTTTGTTGTGTCTCTGCCAAGTTTTGGTATCAGGATGATGCTGGTTTCATAAAATGAGTTAGGGAGGAGTCCCTCTTTTTCTGTTGTTTGGAATAGTTTCAGAAGGAATGGTACCAGCTCCTCTTTGTACCACTGGTAGAATTCCACTGTGAATCCATCTGGTCCTGGGCTTTTTCTGGTTGGTAGGCTATTAATTACTGCCTCAATTTCAGAACTTGTTATTGGTCTATTCAGGGATTTGACTTCTTGCTGGTTTAGTTTTGGGACAGTGTATGTGTCCAGGAATTTATCCATTTCTTCTAGATTTTCCAGTTTATTTGCGTAGAGATGTTTATATTACTCTCTGATGGTAGTTTGTATTTCTTTGGGATCAGTGGTGATATCACCTTTATCATTTTTTTATTGTGTCTATTTGATACTTCTCTCTTTTCTTCTTTATTAGTCTGGATAGCAGTCTATTTTGTTAATCTTTCCAAAAAACCAGCTCCTGGATTCATTGATTTTTTGAAGAGTTTTTAATGTCTCTATCTCCTTCACAGTTCTGCTCTGATCTTAGTTATTTTTTGTCGTCTGCTAGCTTTTGAAGTTGTTTTCTCTTACTTCTCTAGGTCTTGTAATTGTAACGTTAGGGTGTCAATTTTAGATATTTCCCACTTTCGAAGTTGTTTGCTCTTACTTCTCTAGGTCTTGTAATTGTAACGTTAGGGTGTCAATTTTAGATCTTTCCCACTTTCTCCTGTGGGCATTTAGTGCTATAAATTTTTCTCTAAACACTGCTTTGGCTATGTCCCAGAGATTCTCATACATTGTGTCTTTGTTCTCACTGGTTTCAAATAACTTATTTATTTCTGCCTTAAGTTCATTATTTACCCAGTAGTCATTCAGGAGCAGGTTGTTCAGTTTCCATGTAGTTGTGTGGTTTTGAGTGAGTTTCTTAATCCCGAGTTCTAATTTGATTGCACTGTGGTCTGAGAGACTGTTTGTTATGATTTCTGTTCTTTTGCATTTGCTGAGGAGTGTTTTACTTCCAATTATGTGGTCAATTTTAGAATAAGTGTGATGTGGTGCTACGAAGAATGTATATTCTGTTGATTTGGGGTGGAGAGTTCTGTAGATGTCTATTAGATCCACTTGCTCCAGAGCTGAGTTCAAGTCCTGAATATCCTTGTTAATTTTCTGTCTTGTTGATCTGTCTAATATTGACAAAGGGGTGTTAAAGTCTACCACTATTATTGTTTGGGAATCTAAGTCTCTTTGTAGGTCTCTATATTAGGATAGTTAGCTCTTATTGTTGAATTGATCCCTTTGCCATTATGTAGTGTCCTTCTTTGTCTTTTTTGATCTTTGTTGGCTTAAAGTCTGTTTTATCAGACACTAGGATTGCAACCCCTGGCTTTTGTTTTTTTGTGTGTGTGTTTTTTTTGTTTTTTTGTTTTTTTGTTTTTTGCTTTCCATTGTTTGGTAAATCTTCCTCCATCTCTTTATTTCGAGCACATGTGTGTCTTTGCATATGACATGGGACTCCTGAATATAGCACACTGATGGGTCTTGACTCTATCCAATTTGCCAGTCTGTGTCTTTTAATTGGGGCATTTAGCCCATTTGCATTTAAGGTTACTATTGTTATGTGTGAATTTTATCCTGTCATTATGACGCTAGCTGCTTTTTTTGCTCATTAGTTGATGCAGTTTCTTCACAGTGTCGATTGTCTTGACAATTTGGTATGTTTTTGCAGTGGCTGGTACCAAGTTTTTTATTTCCTTATTTAGTGCTTCCTTCAGGAGCTCTTGTAAGGCAGGCCTGGTGGAGAGAAAATCTCTCCGCATTGCTTGCCTGTAAAGAATTTTATTTCTCCTTCGCTTATGAAGCTTAGTTTGGCTGGATATGAAATTCTGGGTTGAAAATGCTTTAAGAATGTTGAGTATTGGCCCCCACTCTCTTTTAACTTATAGGGTTTCTGCAGAGAGATCCACTCTTAGTCCGATGGGCTTCCCTTTGTGGGTAACTCGACCTTTCTCTCTGGCTGCCCTTAACATTTTTTTCTTCATTTCAGCCTTGGTGAATCTGAAGATTATGTGTCTTGGGGTTGAACTTCTTGAGGAATATCTTTGTGGTGTTCTCTGTATTTCCTGAATTTGAATGTTGGCCTGTCTTTCTAGGTTGGGGAAGTTCTGGATAATATCCTGAAGAGTGTTTTCCAACTTGGTTCCATTTTCCCCATCATTTTCAGGTATACCAATCAAACATAGGTTTGGTCTTTTCATAGTCCCATATTTCTTGGAGGCTTTGTTCATTCCTTTTCATTCTTTTTTCTCTAATCTTGTCTTCACGCTTTATTTCATTAAGTTGATCTCAATCTCTGATATCCTTTCTTCTGCTTGATCGATTTGGCTACTGATACTTGTGTATGCTTCACAAAGTTCTCGTGCTGTGTTTTTCAGCTCCATCAGGTCATTTATGTTCTTCTCTAAACTGGTTATTCTAGTTAGCAATTCCTCTAACCTTTTTTCAAGGTTCTTAGCTTCCTTGCATTGGGTTAGAACATGCTTCTTTAGCTGTGGAGTTTGTTATTACCCACCTTCTGAAGCCTACTTCTGTCAATTCATCAAACTTATTCTCAGTCCAGTTTTGTTCTCTTGCTGGCGAGGAGTTGTGATCCTTTGGAGGAGAAGAGGCATTCTGGTTTTTCAAATTGTCAGCGCTGGCTTTTCCTCATCTTCATGGATTTATCTAGCTTTGGTCATTTATGCTGGTGACTTTTGGATGGGGTTTTTGTGTGAACATCCTTTTTGTTGATGTTGATGCTATTCCTTTCTGTTTGTTAGTTTTCCTTCCAACAGGCCCCTCTGCTGCAGGTCTGCTGGAGTTTGCAGGAGGTCCACTCCAGACGCTGTTTGCTTGGGTATCACCAGCGGAGGCTGCAGAACAGCAAATATTGCTGCCTGTTCCTTCCTCTAGAAGCTTCATCTAAGAGGGGCACCCGCCAGATGCCAGCCAGAGCTCTCCTGTATGAGGTGTCTGTCAACCCCTGCTGGGAGCTGTCTCCCAGTCAGGAGGCATGGGGGTCAGGGACCCACTTGAGGAGGCAGTCTGTGCCTTAGCAGAGCTTCAGCACTGTGCTGGGAGATTTGCTGCTCTGTTCAGAGCCAGCAGGCAGGAACGTTTAAGTCTGCTGAAGCTGTGCCCACAGCTGCCCCTTCCCCCACGTGCTCTATCCCAGGGAGATGGGAGTTTTATCTATAAGCCCCTGATTGGGGCTGCTGGCTTTCTTTCAGAGATGCACTGCCCAGAGAGGAGGAATATAGAGAGGCAGTCTGGCCACAGTGACTTTAGAGCTGTGGTGGGCTCTGCCCAGTTTGAACTTCCCAGAGGCTTTGTTTACACTGTGAGGGGAAAACTGCCTACTCAAGCCTCAGTAATGGCAAACGCCCCTCCCCGCACCAGGCTCCAGCATCTCAGGTCGACTTCAGACTGCTGTGCTGGCAGTGAGAATTTCAAGCCAGTGGATCTTAGCTTGCTGGGCTCCGTGGGGGTGGGATCCACTGAGCTAGACCACTTGGCTCCCTGGCTTCAGCCTGCTTTCCAGGGGAGTGAATGGTTCTATCTCACATTCTAAGCACCACAGGTGTATGAAAAAAAAAACTCCTGCAGCTGGCACAGTGTCTGCCCAAACAGCCGCCCAGTTTTGCGCTTGAAACCCATGGCCCTGGTGGTGTAGGCACCCAAGGGAATCTCCTGGTCTGCGGGTTGTGAAGACCATGGGAAAAGCATAGTATCTGGGCCAGAATGCACTGTTCCTCATGGCGCAGTCCCTCATGGTTTCCCTTGGCTAGGGGAGGGAGTTCCCCCACCCCTTGCACTTCCTGGGTGAGGTGACACCACACCCTGCTTTGGCTTGCCCTCTGTGGGCTTCACCCACTGTCTAACCAGTCCCATTGAGATGAACCAGGTACCTCAGTTGGAAACTCAGAAATCACCCGCCTTCTGCGTTGATCTCATTGGGAGCTGCAGACCAGAGCTGTTCCTATTCAGCCATCTTGCCAGCCACCCCCAAGTCTTCAAGAATTAATGATATAACAGTGAGCAAAACACACAGAACTCTCACTTTTTTTGGGAACTTCTCTTCTATGTTCCCTCCCCCACTGTCCCTGGCCCCCAGCCTTGAGTGCAATACCGCACACACACAGAGAGTAAGAATCCTTCTTTAAAACAGCATTCTCTAAGTGGATCTGTTTCCTGATTTGCCCACTCTGGATAAAATCTTGACTATAATTCTCAGTTGGAGCCCAACAGACCCAGAAAGCTATTTATAATTACATCTGAAGAGTACTTTCACTGAGGACTTTATGGAAATAGCAACTGAGGGTGGTTGAACTTTTTAGTATCATATTGCAATTTATTGAAAATTAAAAATTTTAGACTCGTTTCTGTAATTGCTATAATTTCTGATTTTAAATGTCTTCATCAATTGATTTCTAAAGATACTTCTCTTCCCTCAACTCAAATCCAGCCTCCACTTAATGGCCAGACAGAAATGGCTTTGGGTCGACTTTAGTTGGAACGTGACAGCTTCCTGCCTCTCCCTGGGACTCTGACTGCTCTTTTAACCTCTCTGTGTCTCAATTTCTCATCTGTAAAAGAATGTCATAATAGTGACTACATCATAGGATTACAGTGATGGTCAAATAAATTAAACTTGCAAAGTGCCTTAAAGATAAATAAGTTTAATATTAGTGTTGACTAATGTTCACTGTTGCTATTGCCCTCTTATCTCTTTCCTATTCTATGGTTTTACTTTGTCAAATCAAAGAGACTTAACTATAGTAGATACCCACTAAATAACGTATAGAATGAATTAACAAATTGGTACATGAAAGAGGAGCACTGCCGTCAAGAAGTTCACAACCTGTAGGAGAGGCAGACAGATGCTCAGCCCATAAGGAGTCAATCTGTAAACCACACCACAATGATAGAAAATGCTTGGGCTGGGATTCATTCTTCTGGGAAAGATTACAGAAGCTACCACAGAGCAGTGACAGCCATTCAAAAATCTGTACTGTCTGACTCCCCGTTGGAGTCTGCCTCCTGTTAGACCATATTTGTTCAATGTCTGTTCAGAAAAGATGATGACTCCTATGAGGGGAAAGGCAGAGATGGATTTATAGAGCCCAAGTTTCAAACCAGAAGATCCCAAATGATACTTTTCTTCTCTAAACTCTGCCACTAACCAAATTCGCCCCATCCCAAGAAGACCATCTGTTGTTATTGAAGCATGATTCCTAAGAGTCACCCCTTCCCCAAGCCACATTCCAAAGTAACCCTTCAAACTATACTTTGCACTCTCTCTCATTAAATGCTGGTAAATACAACCCCCCTAGACTTGTTCCATACCCAGCTGTGTTTAAGGCTCCCTATCAGTTGGTGCCTCCCAGAGATCCCCCTCCCCTATGCATACCACTTAATCTCACTCTTGTGGAGAGGGATGCCCATGTCTAGGGACCATGTTAGGGAGATAATTGATGACTGTGGGTACTTCCTGGGTAAATACACAGTATATGACTGAATAATGGAACTTACAAATAAGATGAGGTTTTAGGAACTAGAAGAAAACACCACCTCTATCTCATGTAGAACAAAGTTATTTGTGATTCGGATTTAGTTCACAATCAACCAGCTATCAGAAGTAGATGGGGGTAACAGTTAGAGAGTGAGGAAGAACAGTGGCTCCCAAACACTGGTCCATGTAACAGTCACCAATGGGCTGTAGAAGACTCACCTGGGAGCTTGTTACACAGATTTCTGGACCCTCCACTCCCAAAGATTCAGATTCAGAACATCTAGAAATCAGTATAATTAGCAAGGCTCCAAAGAGATCTTTCCATGTAGGCAGATTTGGTGGCCACCAGGACAGAGACATCTGTGCACAGACATCAAGGCAGCCCTGACCAAGGCAAATTCATCAGTCTTCTCTGGGCCTGGCCCTGGGATGGACAGTCTATAATTTTCCCTGGCCTTGGCAGCAAGCAGTATGTCAGTGACCAGGAGCAGGACGCTTTGTGCACTCATTTGAAGGCAAAGTATCACACCATTTGATTGTTTTCAGCACCATTGCTCCCGAGAGCTAGGAGGCCGTGCCCAACCTTTTTTGATCTGACACTTACATTTTTCACTGCTGCCTTTCACAGAGCTGAGCAAAAGTTGCAAAGGCATAAGGTAAATATGTCTTATTACAGGAGCAAATGTAGAAATGGTTTCTAGATAGAGTGTGAGGGGTATCCAGAGTTCAAAGAGCATTTGAAGGTCACAGCTTGAAAAAGCCTGTGATTCAAATCCCTCCTCCAAACGTTCTTCTGTGTTAAAACTTTTCATCATCCTCCCTTCTTGTTCACTCTCAGGTGCTAAGATAAGAAAGCAGGCTGGCTAAAGATGAAGGGGAAATGCTATATTTGTGGATCCAGCTAGAGGGAAAATGTAGAGTCTCTCTACCTTTCTTTTTGAGTTTGCCTTCCCTGCTTCCCTTTGTATGGCATGTTCTCACTAGGGGCCCAAAGTAATGAATGCATGGAAGGGTGCGCGGGCGGGAAAGCAGAGCAGTGTAATGGGAGAAAAAGGATGTGAAGGCGAGAGGGACAGGTTGCAATTTTAAATAGAGTAGTCTTACTCATAATGTGACATTTTAGCAAAGACCCCAAACAAATCTTGCAGATCTCCAGAGAAAAAGTGTTCCAGGAAGAAGAAAGCACAAGTGCAGAGGCTCTGAGGAGGCAACTAAGGGGAACAAGGATTCCAGGATGGCTAGACTGTAGTAAGCCAGGGTGCCGATTATGATGAGCCTTGGTCACGCTCTAAGGACTCCAACTTCATTGGGACAGTTTTTGAAACAAATTTTAACATAATCATTCTATGCTTTAGTAGATCACTCTGGCTGCTGCAGTGAGAGAAGAGACTGAAGAGAGGCCTGAGTAGAAGCGCGGAGAACAGCTGAGGGCCATTGAGACTATCCTAGTAAGACAGGATGGTAATTACACCGTGTGATGTCAGTGGCCATGGTGAGAAATTGCAGAATTCTGGATATATTTTGAAGTTACAGTCAACAAGCATTACTGACAAATGGGCAGTGAGGTATCAGAAAAAAAAAAAAAAAAAGAGGAGTCAAGGATAAATTGTGGTCTCAGAAATGGCTGGAAGCATTAAGAACTTAAAACAAAAAAAATTTTTAAAAAGAAAAAAATAAATAGTGCAAGAACAAAAGTCAAGAAAGAAGGGATGAAGTTGAAAGGGGGAAGACTAAAAATCTGAATAATATGTGAAAGTATTTTGTAAACTGTTAAAAGGCTGCAAATGGAAGTTGGCACCTGGTGATGATGATCATCATTAATTATAACACTAGGAATAAGGCATTGGATTTGTTGTTAAAGAATTTCTAGTGATCTCTGAAAGAGTTATTTTTGTACGTGGTAGAAACAGAAGTCTTATATAAGGATTAGAGGAAAAGTGTGTGTGAATAGGTAGAGAAAATTGATGCAGACTATTTGTTCTAAACGTGGCAATGAGGAGGACATTAGAGGACAATAAAAATGAGCAACTACTTTATAATAAATAGTAATGACCTGTTGTGCATGATAGAGGACATAAAACAGAAGGAGAAAAAGGCTAAAGGAGGCCCCAAGCTAGTTAAGCCTTTAGATCTAAGTTCCATTTGATTTATTTCCACTTTTTGACCATTGGGAATAATGCTGCTATGATCATTCATATAGTGTTCTCTTATAGGATGCTAAAACTGGAACGAAGCGTCGCAGTCGTCGGCTCTAATCCCCATGCAACTCATGACTTTCTTCTACTACATCCCTAAATGTTTATGTTTAGCCTCATTTGAACAACTCCAAAAACAGAAAATAAACTATTGCCCGAAGAATTCTATTCCAGGATTAGACTTTTATGGTAATCAAAACATTTTTTTCCTTAGATTCTGTCTGCCTCTAACTTCCTAGCTTAGACTCTAGCTTAGTCTTTGGGGGCCAGAGCAGTTTACTTCCTTTCCCATACAACATCACGGAATATTTTAATCTATTATTTTCCCCTTGACTTTTTACTAGACTCTCCACTAAGAAGACTAGACTACATGATTTGAGATTGGTTTCCACTTTAAAATTCTGTGAAGGTGACCACCACATATGTTTTGAAATTTATCCACATGATGAATTGGACATGTGTTGGTTTTTACCCCAGCATACCCATATTTTCCTTTGGGAAATACCTATACAGTTTGGTTTACATGGAACCCACTCTCAGCTCCAGGAGTGAACCCCAAATGGCTTCTTAATTAAGTCAATCAGTAAATCTTATTTCCCATGGCTCTAATGATGGTTCAGAGGGAGGAGGAGAAACATATGACTTAAGCCAATCCAATATGAGTGAATGTTGCCACTTTTGCTGTAAATAATGGGACACAGACTGTCCTCCTCTGTGCTTGATGGTGTGAGGATATGAAATTTGGGAAAACTGTCAGAGAACCTGTGTGAAACTTGAACCTGAGGATAAGACTCACACAAGTAGAAACAGAGTGGAGAAATGTATCCTGGTGATATCATTTGGGTTCTGAATCAGTACATACCTGCAGCGATAGTTACCCCAGGAACTCTTCAATTTCTCGAGCCAATAATACCTTTTTATAAAACCTGTGTAGCCTGCTTGGTCAGGTTTTTGTCACTTGTGACTAAAAAATTCCTGATGCTTATATCTTGGTTGAGGATTTATCCTACTGATTCTACTGCATGTTAAAGTGTGATAACCAAAATTGATTGTAGTCCTCCAGGAACTTAATACTGCCCCATAGAGCAAGTTCTCTTCTTCTTTACTTTAGTAACCCACATCACACTGTTGACTGATATTGCACTTTGATCAGTGCCTTACACATAGTAGATGCTAAATAAATGACAACAGTTGTAATTCTCTACCCCTTTTTCTGAACTGAAAAACAGAGTTCCAATATGCCTGTTCAGAGGCAAGAGCTGAAATATTGGGCTCTGTCTGAGGTATTATATGATAATCAAGAGTACAGTCAAAAGAGATAGTCCAAGGTGATTAAAGGGTCACATGACACAGCAAGCGGATGATGTAGAAAGAAGGTGTTAGCATAAGACTGGACCCTATTTTCTGCACCATATTATAACCAGTAACTATCATTGATCACTCAGTACACTCAATTTTGTGCCATCACTACTTCAATTCTAGATGCCTGGTATTTAAGTCCCAGGTTGAACCTCACTGAACTGATGGTTTCCTCTGATGTTATTAATATATCTAGAAGGAGGACACTTCCACAGCTTTTTTCCAACTCCAACTCAAATCCAGCATCTAATGAACATGGCTTTCTACCACTTATTGCAAGTGCTGCTGACACTGCTTTTTTTAAATCCATCTGCTGATCTCCTACATCTTTGTTTCTTGGTATTTTTCTACAATTATTCATTGCATCATACTACTAAGAGAACTTTTTTCTCCATCTCCTCAAGAAATCCAAGACTTTATTTTTGTCAGTTGCACTTTACGTACTGTGTTAATCTGTACCAGCTAAAGGTTTCCCAGTTTTACACTTAGCTATTGGCTGGAGTTAGCCTGGGATTTTTTTCGTACCCTTCTAGGTAAAGACGGGTTCTCAAACCTAAACTTTCTTTGAGGTCTCTTGCTCCTATAGATGGTTTCAGGCTCCCTGATTCTCCAAGTCAGTAGTCTTCAAACTGGAGAATACATTCACATATATAAGGAGTTTCCAGAAAGTACATACTAGTGAGTAGTTTACAAAATCAATTTCTAGAAATTCAACTCCTGTCCAAACTATTCCCTGAATTGCTTTGGATGATAACATGGCTGCTCATGCTAGCTTTTTCTTTACTAATAATCATCTTTGTCCAATTTAATGAAGGAAAAACTCACCTCCTACTCATTCTAAAACTTAGTTCAATGCATCACCTGAGGGTGTTAAAAAAAAAAAAAAACCCTCTAGGGCACCAAAAGGGACAATTTAAAATATTGTTTCTGTGACAAGAAAGTGAGTAGCTCTAATGACCTAGAGTAAAAAAATAATGAATCAGGTGATTTCAAATTCTTTGCTCCCTACAAAATTGAAGATGTTAGTTGAGAAATCTTTAAAAATCATTTTTGATGAGTGATAACTACTAACTGCCACTGATATAACTCCCTTTCAGTTCCATCTACTTATTTATATGAATGAAGTTTCTCAGTATTTACACATATAAAAGATAAAAATATGAGCTTGCATTATAAGTAATATTCATCCAAGAATATATAAATACATTTAAACAATAAAATAATCTCATCTATCTCATTAAGATATGAATTTGCAATAAAATTTTACTCTGTTGATATTCATCAAAGTATGTAATACACTTAAATTGTTTTAGCCAATTGTATAGTAATACTATGGAGAATGGTTGTTCAATTTAAAATAGATTTTTAACTAAAATCTAAAATAGATTTTTAGTTCAGGAGTCAGTCAGAGATGTGAGTAGATAGTGTTTGGGGATCCCCTCTCTGGTTCTTTCCCTTTCAGAATTTTTTCACTATCTTTAGTGTTTATGGTTTCCTGACTTCACTTTTTTACTCCTCAGGCCTGAAAGATTGCAAGTTGGTCATATGTGCTGCTGGTACATGGGCACTGGACTTAGTCCCAGTCAAAAGCCCTGAGACAGGATTTGTTCCTGTCTTATAGAACATATTTGTTCTATAGTCTTCCCTCTCCAAGCACATCTGAACACCAGAGTCTGTATGCTCCTTATGGCCAGGTTTTGCAGTGGTTTTCTGCATGGATAGAAGAAGTGTGGGGTGGTCATTCAGTAGGGTTTTGGTTCATCATACCTGGAAACAGAGCCCAATTTTGTTTTAGAATGTCAACATTTATGATAGGCTGGGAATTATATCTTCTGCCAACATTTAGACTAATGAAGAAAAGGTTTAGATATCAATTTTGTAATGTATATAAAGGTACTTTTTGTTCAGAATTACCTGAGGCGTATTATATCAGAAACCTCTTATGGGCCATTTCTGATCCTCTCAGCCTCTCTCAACTCTTGGTCCAGCTACCATTACCAGCTCTGCCTGGGTTCTGACCAATTTCATACAGGTGAAATCTGACAGTGTTTCATTGTGTGACTGTAACCAAGTGCCTCTTGCATCCCATCTTGTTGACAACAAGGCATGGGAATGTCGTAGGACCCAAGATGGAGCCCACATATGCATGATCCAGATTTGGGGGAAGTTAATTCTCTGTAGGATGAAGCTTTGACAGATTTGAAATGGAAGCCAGTAAATAAAGTTACTTTCTCCCCTGAGAACCACTGTCCTACAATGCAGTCATCTGACTTTGCAGAGCCAGTCCAACAGAAGCAAGCAAGCAATTGTCCTTAGTAGAAGCCAACTGAATAATGCATCGACTTGTTGGTTTCCCATCTTCCCCGGCTCACGCTCTTTTTCCAACACTCTTTTTTCCTCAGGATGACAATTGATATAGTAGCAGCACAGAAGCCCTTTGCCTCAGGTTCTGTTTTCTGGGGCACCCAGGTTAAAAGAGAAGTACAAGAATTCCACTGCTGTCCTATGGACACAGATTCAATAACCCACTTATCACATCTGATTCCTTGTCTGCTGACCTCTCCTGGGCACTCTGACCTATGGTAATTTAACCAGCCCAGGCTTGCACTTCTGTCGAAACTCACTCAAGTTTCAATGATCCACTTTGTTCCTCAGGAGGGATTTGATATCCAACCTGTGACTTTGCAGGAAACAGAATATATTCCAGGCCCAGAATTGCTAGAAGGACTACTTCCTAAAGAAATAGTAGACCCTGGAACTCTGACGCTTCAGTCTTTCTTTTTTCTCCTTTTCAAAAATGTTCCACTTCTATCTTACTTGTGGGGCAAAGAATAAAGCAACTCTGGTAAACATACCAAAAAAGGCAGCTGGCATTCAAACTACACCTTCCATCAGACAAGCTCTTCTTAATACTTCAGCAATTTTCTGTTCTTGATCGTGTGAGTTTAAATAGCTATGTTCAGCTATCATGTTGACGGGACAAAGAAAAGGACTAGAACCAATGAGTGAACACTAAGCAGAAGCAAACTGTACCCCAATATAAAGAAAAACTTCCTAACAATTGGTGGAGTTAAACTAGTAGAGCACAGAGAATGACTGCCCTACGGGAGAGTAAAAGCCCTGTCTCTGGAGGTCTCAGTGCAGAGGCTATATAACCACCTGTTTGAAACATTGATGTTCAAGTTTGAGCCCCTAGCAATTCTAATTCTATAGTTTGAAATTGCCTGAGAATTTGCATTTCAGCAAGTTTCCAGGTGATGCTAACAATGCTGGTTCAAGGACCACACTTTGAGAACTACTGTTGGGATGTTCTGTAAGGTAACCCCCAAACTGAGAGACAGGAGAGAGTAACCATTAAGACAAAAAGCTTTAAAGTCAAATTAGACCTGGGTTTGAATCTCAGTTTGGCCATATACTAGCTGTGGAATTAGGCGTGCTATTAACCCTCCCTAAGCCTGCTTCCTCATCTGTATAATTTGAATATAGACACAACTTACTTCATAGGGGAATGAGGTGGGGAACAAATATATCCAAATCAAGGTAGCAATTAATATTATCCTTTGTCACCTGCAAGGAGCCATAATGTGCCCTCATATGTGGCAATCATTATCTAATTATCATCACCCTAGGAATAAAGGACCTTTCCTTTTCAGGGTAAGAACACCCGTATCCAAAGTAGAAGCAGGACCACCAATCCACAGCAAGAATCTATACCACATATGCCAAGAAATAATATTGGGCAGCATTACTTTCCCAGGAACATTATATTAGCAAGTAAACATCACCACAATTAAACTAACTTTCTGGAGAACCATGGCTTCTTCTTTGCTAGCTAATACCATAACCAAAAATCACCTCTCTACTCAAGAAAGTCAATATTAGCCACTAAAAAGGAATCATTGTAACCAAACGGGGTTTTCTAAAAAAAAAAAAAAAAAATTTTAGGTACTGTATCAAGATACTGCACAAACCAAAATTTTCCTTTGCAGGGGAATAATTCAATGAAATCATTCTACATTTGACATCACTGGGCATTCCAGGCAGTCCTGGGAGCCTAAACACATCTCTTTTCACTGTAGAGGAAAACTTCAACAAATTGAATTTTTCAATCATATCCTTTAAGTGTCTTTGTCTACTAAATTTCCATGCCAGTCTTTCGAAGCAGGAGAAGTGAATTGAAGATTCATTTCCCACACAAGTGTCTCATCAACAGCATGAAGGCAATCCCCTGTGAACCCAAAGAGGTCATTTGACTCACATTCTAGGTTTCAATAAACCAGAGCATTTGGAGAGGTAAGGCCTCAAGGGACATAGAAAACAAAAATGAAAAACAAAAGCTGGCTCCATAAAAAATAAGACCGAGCAATACAGGTCAACTCTTACCTTACAGTTTCTTGCTGAAGCACACAGACTGGAATTCTTCTCTTCCATGGAGTCCTCCCCATTCCTGTGGGGTTCTGGCAGCTGACAGAAGCCTTCTCCAAGACATTATCTCCATGGAGATGGAGAAGGTTCTGGGAACTATTAATGCCTGAGAGACTGACTCCTACTACTTTCAAAGGCAATTCGGCCAAGAACAGGGAAATCCGGCATCCATTGATCAAACACTGCTTGTGCACTAACCATTTGTCAGACATGATGGCAGGAACCTGTGATCTGAGGAGGAAACAGTCCCTGGCCCTGCCTTCAGGAGGCCCAATTATGCATAGAAGCTTCTAAAGCACATTTGGTTCCCAGAGGCATCATTTAGGGAGATGGAGGGTTCTGTGTGTCTTTTTAGAAGATACTGGGAAGCCTGAGAGGTGACCTCCCAGGCTCCACACAGCTCTCTCACTGATTTCCAGCACAACAGAGGTAAAAACAGCAGCAATAGCCAGTCCAGTTTCTCCCTTCGGGCCTTGAAGAACGACAGCTACCTGGAGATTTCTCTTCAGGTGGCACCTAAGGTGGAGCCGCCCAGCCCTGCACATCCTAGGGAACTAGTCACCTAGGAGACAGCATGAAAGGGGCCAGCAAATTGGGTCTTTTATAACCTGTGGGTATTTCCACTTCACA
Organism: Pan troglodytes; assembly: GCF_028858775.2. Classification (NCBI taxonomy): domain Eukaryota; kingdom Metazoa; phylum Chordata; class Mammalia; order Primates; family Hominidae; genus Pan; species Pan troglodytes. Next base: position 80,099,739 of record NC_072398.2, on the reverse strand, counting down.
AAACTTAGAGGCCAGGGGAGCAAGTGAACATAATATCTCACATATATCTAACACTGTGTACTTTACCAAAGGCCTCTGTGCCCAACTAAAGAAATATTTATGAAGCATTTAACAGAAGTCAAGTAATGTGCTGGCACTTTCGGATCTATTACTTTGTTATAAATTTGATACTCACCCTGTTGGCTAATTAGTATCAGAACTGAATCAGAGAAATTATGAGTTTGATACAAGTTCAAATTTCTCAAAAGTGGCAGCAGAATTAAATATTCTGGCTCTATTAAATCCCTTTGTTCATTGTGTTGCCTCCAAGCCCCTTGCCCACAGGCGGCCTCAGAGGCGAACATCGCTTTAGAGTAAATGTCATTAATAGTTTGAATCTCATACTACAGCCTGAAGAAATGGTGAGGGGAGCTAACATTGACTAAGCACCTCCTGTGTGCTGAGCCCTTTCATATACTACCTGCCATGGGCTGAACTGTAAGCCCTCCATCTGTGTACGTGGACGCTCTGATGCCCAGTAACTGGGAATGTGACTGTATTTGGAGATGGGGCCTTTAAAGAAGTAATTAAGTAAAATGCAGCCATATGGGTGGGCCCTAATCCAATATGACTGGTGTCCTTATAAGATTAGGACATAGACAACACACAGTCCGAGGAGCAGCCATGTGAGGACACAGTGAGAATGTGGACTTATGCAACCTGAGGAGAGAGGCCTCAGAAGACATCACACCTGCCAACACTTTGTTTCTTGGGCTCCCAGCCCCCAGAACTATGAGAATATAAATTTCTGTTGCTGAAGCCACCCAGTCTGTGGTATTTTGTTATGGTAGCCCTGGCAAACGAATATATTACCTCATTTTATTTGTATAGTATCTCTATAAAAATAGGCATAATGTCCATGTTCAAGATGATTGACCAGAAGCTTAGAAAGGTAAAGTAACTTTACAAAAGTCACACAGCCAGGAAACAGGAAAGCCAAAACCTAATTCTAAATTCTCTTTTTTTACACCCTACCTGGCCTCTCAGACCACACTCCATTCTAGCCCAGAAACTTCCCTTGTGCCTTATTCCAAAACCCCTGGCATAGACATTCCCCTGAGAATGTCAACATTCCCAGAGAGCATCACACAGGAGCCTGTGCCGAGAATTTCGAAGACTCTAGACTGGGCAGGCTGTTTCAGTAAGATGAGGTGCCATGCTAACTGCAACATTTCTAGAAAGGCAAGGAGGAGACAGACTTCTCAGCCCTTCTTTGAACCACAGGCTTTTAAGTTAAGGAATTTCTCATGTCTTTCTTTTGAGGAGAGTTTACCACATTTTCTGGGTTCATAAGACTCAACTGATAATTGTCATTTTTAGCTGGAAAATCTCCCAGATAGCTCTTTGCATATCTGCTTGCTACCTAATCAACATTAGTATGGCTGCTGAAAATACTCAATTTGCAAGTTACATGATCCAAATGTGCAAAATAATAACGATAATAACTTTCTTTACTCTTCCGTAACTCAACTTCTGTTTTATGCACCAATTCTGCCTATTGGCAGAAACTTGATCACGTCCCCTGAGGTAAAAACACTGGTCACTTCAAATTTAAACATGGTCATTTCCATATTCCGCTCCCCCATCTTCCTCACCCTTAGGTGGCATCTACATTCTAGGGGTCTGCATGGCATGATGGCCTGGGACACATGGGACCTCTGCTTGTTGGCAGCCATCCATGCTACCCTCATTCATTCATGGACACCTGTCCCCACCAGCACTTGCTGGAAAATCTAAGACTCTTGGTTTTTAGCCCTTGGTGCATCTGGGTCTCTCTGTTTCTGCCTCATCCAGGTTTCAAAGTATACAGCCCATCACTTGGTTAACTTTGAGCCCTTCTTAACCACCCAGGAGATTATTTGGGCCCTTCCTCCTGATGCGCCATCGAGACAAGAGGAGGGAGACTCAGAAGGGCTGCATCACCCCAGCTACCAAGACCCATGCAGCCCTCTCTCTCCCTCCACTCTACCTCCAGAGGCATGGTGGCCACCTCCTACAGCAAAAGGTGGCCTTGGCTCTCAGATTCCTAGCGCCTCACATCGTTTCATCCCAGAGTGGGAGGCCAGACTCAGAGGCCCCTTCCACAGCCACTGAACTTGGCTCTGGGGTCTCCTGTTCCCATCTAACTAACTCTCCTCTCTCCCCACCCAGCCACCCTGAACTGGTCTCTGAGGGAGCAGGGCTTTTGCTGGCTCAGCATTTCTCTAACAATCTGCTGGTTTCAAACAGATTATTAAAAGGGATTTGACTCTTGCAAATCAAAACCTCAGCTCTTAAGATAACTGTTTCTGCTTCAAGTTTAAGAATATCTAAGCCCTGATTCCTCCTCAGAAATGGACGTAATTATACCTACTTTACAGGAAAATTATAACAATAAAGCAATCTATTTTGGAATACGAAAGCCAGGAATGTAACTCATTACTGTCAATAGGTGGACACCTCAACTGATACAATCTCACTCAACTGTTGAAATCTCACCTGATACAATCAGGTTACTAAATGAATAGAGGGTAAGTTCAAGGATGGCAAGGAATTGCAAAAAGAGAAAAATGCTCAATTATTTTCTCTAAATCTTATCCCCACTCTATTAGATTTCTCTGTCACTTGTGGAGCGGGAGATTATTTTCAGCCATCTTCTCCCTGCTAAACCAGATACCTGCTTAGAGTGCAACACCTTTGTTTAACAGTTGCACACTTTGCCCAGAGACCCACAGGTCTCCCTTGATTCATTCAGGTTTCTGCTCAAATGTCCCTGTTTCAGTGAGGCCATCCCTGATCCCCTCTCCCAAAAAGCAATGGACTTTGACTGCTTTGCTCAATGTCAAATATTCAGTGACTGGAACACTGCCCTGCATGCAACAGACACTCTATAAGCATTAATTAAAGGAAGAAAGTAGGAAGAAAAGGAGGCAGAGAAAAGCCAGGCTGGCTATCACCCTGACTCCCTGGCACCTCAAACCTCAGAATGCACTAGCTAAGGGACCCACAGAGTCTTGAAAGGGCGCTTCCCAAAGTTCCTGTGTCCTTCTTCTCCCTTTCTCCTACTCCTGCTGCAAACAGCACAGTTCTCAAAACAGCAGCCATGGCCCTTCCCTAAATGGCTTTCTCAGAGCGTTTCACCCTACAGAGAGAGCCTGGTGCTCTCTACACTTCTCAGCCCAGAGGTCACTGGGCAGGATTACCCCAAACCTGTCTCTCTTCTGCCTCCCCAGAATAAAGCAAACAGAAACATGTGGAGCCAGGAACTGGGGTCATCAAGGGATGCAACATTTTACTTTCTCGTGGCAGGCTGCTCCCCACCTTGAAGTCTGCATGCTGGCCCAGAGCCAGAGGAAGTAAAGCCCCAGCACTCGACCATGCAGGGACAGCCAACTGCCCTGCCAAGAGGCCAGCTTGTCCTGGGGCTTCCTTGCACACCAGGCTCCAGCTACTGCCCCACATCCTTTCATCTTCCATTCTCTCTGGGCTTTTGTACACGTGGCCTCATCTCCCTAGAATGTCCTTGCCAACCTCATTTGCCTGGCCAACTTTTCCTCCCTTCCAGGACTCAACCCAAATATCAAACTTCCCGGACATCCACCTCCTCCTTAGTCTGAACTGGTCCTCCATCCTCTCGTAACCCCTGTATTCTGCTATATCCTTAGTTATCACTGTGCACTGTAACTGTAACCTGCCTCCCCCACTTGCAAATGAGGCTATTGAAAAATAAAAGCTATGTCTTATTTCTTGTGTATCTCCTGTCCCTAACCCCAAGTCTGACACACAAAGACATAGTGCAAATAAATGAATGTCTGGTCATTCATTTATTCATTCCACAAATATTGGACCAGGCACTGTACTTGGTGCCGAGGGTACAAGAGCAAAAAGGGCTGAGAGTATGAATCTGTCACCTCAAGGAGTCTGTATCGTAATAGAGGTGAGACAGACAATACCAAGTAGATAAATAATTGTAGATAATTATAATTACAGATTTATTATTATTATAGATTATTGAGTCATTATAGATCATGATCTATTAGTAGTAGAGAAACAATTGTAGATTAATATTTGAGAGTGCTCACTCTGTGCCAGAATATCAGGTCCACACCCACACCCACACACACACGTACACAAAGTACAAGTGGTTACACACCCATTTATTAGATTATATTGGACAAAGAAGACAAGCTTTGGCTGATTCTCAACCTTGCCCAGGGCACAGTGTGTTAGACTCTCAGTTGAAGAAAATAAACAGGGTTCTTTCATCGACATCAACAGAAGGCTCTTACTTCAGGAAGGGGATCAGGGGAGGCATGGAAGAATGAACAAGTGAGTGAATGAGATTACAAACACAACATAGCTGGGTCCAGAATGCAGATGGTCGCTAGAAGCCCCCTTATCTCGGGAGAGTTTCTGACACCTCAGGATCCATTTGGCAGTTGGGATTTAAGATTAGCTCTATACGCAGATGACAGGGCAGATTCATTTCCCCAAAGCTCCCCTTTCCAATGCTTATCTTCAGGGTCAGTGAGAGAGAGAGGACTGGGATTCTGGAAACACAGTCAGAATAAAATGCAGCCATTCCTGAGAGCTCACTGTGTTGAAGCCCTGAGGCTGGCCTTGGGGACACCATTAAAAGACCTATGGAGCTCTCATTCAACCCCACCCCAGTCCTACCTGGGGGAGGCACAGGTGTAAACATCTAATGAGGCAATAGGAGAACGTCACAGGGGTGTGTGCAACGGCAGCAGATCACAGAGGACAGGCAGGTTCTTTCTGCTGGGATGGAGAGGGCAGTGAGCAGAGGGAGACAGGGAAAGCTTCTGAAATTTATTCTGAGCTGGGCCTTGACTGGAAGATGAACAGAAAAGAAAGTGAACAAGAATATTTCAAGTGGAGAAGAGAGCATGAAGAAAAGCAAGCAAGGGTGGAAGCACAAGGGGTGATGAGTGATGCTGAGTGGTGGTGGAGAAAGGTAGAAGGAGAGGATGGGTCTCAAGGTTTGCTAAGGCCACATACCCTCTGATTCTAAAATGCAGCTTGCAAAGGGTCAGGAAACTCCGACTCAAATTCAGAGACAGCATCTGCATGGAATGTCTAGTAAAATTCTCTGCCCTGGAAGGTGGGGCAGGGACAACAGGACAGCCCCTACTCCCAGGGCCATCCCAGTCTTAAAGAATACAGCTATCTGGGGTGGGGGGAATACTGGGAATTCAAAGAAAGGAAATATGGAAATGGAGTTGGTTTCTGCCTTATTCAGACCAACAAGAAAGGAGAGTCACCCCAAGTTCAGGCCTCAGGTGCCACGATGCCCATCCACTGATGCACCTTCTCACAGACAGCACTGTTCGGGGGTGGGAGTACCGGGCAAATGAGAGCTCCCAGGTGAGGACCCTTCAGCAGCTCTCCCAGGTGCCGTCCTGCCCCCTGGAGCTTATGAAATGTGCCACACCTCCTGCAACAGGTGCAGGAAACCGCCAAACAGAGGGTTTAGAAGCAACGGCACTTCCTGGGCCTCCTAAGAACCCAGTCCGCACCCAACAGGGTGGCATCTGTGCTCTCCAGGGGAGGGAGAAATTGCCTGCAGTCATCCTTCCAGGTGTTCTGCCACAAAGACCTCCTTGTGAGACATTCAAAAGGCCAAATCTATAACCTACCTTAAAGGGAAATCATGATAAATACAGGCAATACAGCAAATACAAGACGATTTCCTAATAATAAAAAATAATACCGAAAATGCACTGAGTGCTTTCTCTGTGCCAGAGTGTAAGTGCACACATGCATATGCTCGGACACCAAGTATAAATGCTGATATGCCAGCTTGTTAGGTTATACTGGACAAAGCTTTGACTGTTTCTCAATCTTGCCCAAGATACATTCCCACTGGGAATTCTGACTTCTGTATCTTTGTGTGAGGGACATCTGGGGAAAGCCTCCCTTCCTGCAGGATTAAGATTCCTCACCTATAAGATATATTAACTGTTTTCTTAAAAAGTCTCAAGTCTGCCAAATGGAGGACAAAGTTTCTCAGAGTAAGTGCTCAGGAGAAGGTGTGGGGGAGTGTCTATGCAACAGTGTACACCTGCTTCCCAGTAGCTTATTAGCTCACCCACACCCAGGTCACAGGGAAGGTAGGGGACAGGTGCTCATGGGGCTCCCTGCCCTGCTTTGCCAGTGCCTTGGGCTCCTTGATCTGCTTCCTCAGGGAATCTCCCATGTCATAAATATGCACCCTTCCCTCTCCCCACCACCCCATCCATCCTCTGAGCTGAGCTCTCCATATCCTTGCAGTCCAGCTTCGGTGTCTCTGAGCCCCCCAGGTGTGTTCTGAACTGCATTCTCTGATCAGAACTCAGCTCTCTGAGCACCTGGGCTCCACTCATTGCCTTTAGCTCCTCCTGCATATCCCAGCACCACTTTGGAATGGGCTGGGTGGGACAGAGAGCAAGGGAAAGAGGAAATAAAAAACAGAGAAAGAAGAAAAGAGAGACGAATAATGAAAGCACAAAAGAGCAGCAAAGAGAAGGGGAGAGAAGAGGAAGAGGAAAAACGCTCAGGCAGTCAAACGATGAAGAGTCAGGGACAGAAAGTAAGGCCACAGGAGAGTGAGCTGGGAGACCCAGCAGGGTGTTAGGGAGAGGACTAATTGTCAGAGGCAACTGCAAAAATCTGCACTTGTCCTAGGCTAGTGGTCATCAAACTTGAGTGCAAATAAAAATCACATGCTCCTGAAAATGCAGATTTCTAGTCCATGTTCCAGGGTTCTGATTCTTTAGGTATGTGTGGGGTCCTATAAATCTGTACTTTTTAAAAATAACCAGCCCAGGAGCTTCTGGGGGAGGTGTTGGGAAATACTGATGTCCATTCTCAGGAGGGCACTTTGTGGCACACGAAACTCTGAGGACATTCTCCTCAGAATTTGATATTTTAAATGCTCGACTTTGGAACTCAACTGTCTTGGACTATGCAAGCAACAGGTGGGCTCCAGGAGTGGCCCGATTCTGCTCTCCAGGTAACTGCCTGAATCTGGGAGGATGGCAGGTGCTCTCTGATGGACAAGTCTCTCCTCTGGGATGTAGACAGTTAGAATAGAGGGTCTCCAAGGACCTTTTCATCTAGAAGAAACCCACCAGTCTCCTGAAATGTGATGCCCATCTTGATCTAACTAGATAGACACTTACATTCTGAGGTCAAAACTCGACCAAATGTTCATTCTCCAGCCATAGGTGTTAGACAATACAAGTGCCTTTTTAAAAAAAGAAATATTAAGGCTAGGCATACTGGCTCATGTAATCCCAGCATGTTGGGAGGCCAAGACAAGAGGATCACTTGAAGTCAGGAGTTCCAGACTAACTTGGGCAACATAGTGAGACACCATCTCTTAAAAAATAAATAAATAAATAAATAAATAAAAATTAAATTAGCCAGGCATTCTGACACATACCTGAAGTCCCAGCTACTCAGGAGGCTGAAGCAGAAGGATCTCTTGAGCCCAGGAGTTCAAGGCTTCAGTGAGCTATGTTTGTGCCACTGCACTCCAGTCTGGGTGACAGAGTGAAATCTTGCCTCTAAAAAAAATTAATAAATACATAAAAAAAAGTAAGAACTGATTTTGTTTTTATGACCTCCTTTAAATTGAAGTTAATGCCAACAAGCTTAATTATATGTATAGTATTTTACAATTTTCCTCAAGTATTTCTAATTCCTTACAAGGATGACTATTTTGTGTTTTAAAGTATTTTTTTAAGAGAAGATGACCAAGTGTGTGTTATAGCTTGGTTATCTTATGGGCTGGTGAGTGTAGTGTGTTTGATATAAATAAGTTAACTCTTAGAATGCCAAGGTTTTTTAAAAACTTTTATTTTAAAATAAAAAGAGTACAAATGCTGGTGTGTTACATAGGGAAACTTGTGTCATACGGGTTTGTTGTGCAGCTTTTTCATCACCCAGGTATTAAGTCTAGTACCCTTTAGGTATTTTTCTTGATCCTCTCCCTCCTCCTACCCTTCACCCTCCAAAAGCCCCAGTGTCTCTCTTCCCCCTTATGTGTCCATGTGTTCTCACCATTTGGCTCCCACTTATAAGTGAGAACATGCAGTATTTGGTTTTCTGTTCATATGTCAGTTTGCTAAGGATAATGGCCTCCAGCTCCATCCATGTTCCTGCAAAGGACATGATCTCATTCCTTTTCATGAATGCCAAGGTTTTCATTCCATCATCTTCTGATAGATACCTTCTAAATTATGATGCTCACATTTCTGCCTTGGGAAAGGGGACTTACTAGATTAACTCCTCTGCCTTATTTGTAAAGCCCAACATTAACCCTATAATAGCTCATTTCTCTTCTGCAGCATCACTTCCAGCTGCCCCATGAATAAATCTTCCACTTCATTTATTCTTCCCTCTGTACCTTTGCCATTGGACCTTCAATCTTCTGGAATGCCCTCCTTGACGTTCAGCCCACCTAAAACTCCCTGTCCATCAAAAGTCCCAAGAGCCAATAACATCTCTCTAATCTCTATGTCCCATACACAGCCCTTAGTAAGCATTCAGCAAATATTTGCTGAATGAATGAATAATTCTCTGTTCCCCCCAAACACACAGGTTGGATTTTCCTTCTTATAATTAGAAACCCCTTTTACTAATATTTTATCTCTCATACTATGTTTTTCTCAATGAATTATTATACCCATGTCACCTTGTAACTTGAAAAAAAACAAAAGGAAACAAAATGGCCAGACATGGTAGCTCACACCTGTAATCCAAGCATTTTAGGAGGCGTAGGCAGGCAGATCACTTGAGATCAGGAGTTCAAGACCAGCCTGGCCAACATGGCGAAACCCCATCTCTACTAAAAAATACCAAAAAAAAATTAAAAATTAGCCAGTTGTGGTGGTGTGCACCTGTAATCCCAGCTATTCAGGAGGCTGAGGCAAGAGAATTGCTTGAACCCAGGAGGCGGAGGTTGCAGTGAGCCAAGACCATGCCACTGCACTCCAGCCTGGGCCACAGACTGAGACTCTGTCTCAAAAATAAATAAATAAATATTATTGTTGCTAGTGAATCCTGGGATACTTGAAGGGATAACCTTTCCCTGCAGATCAATCCTAAAATCCATGAGAAGTCCTTGGCCTGATTTCCAAGGTCACCTATAATCTCCATCTACTCTGCATGCCCAATCCTTTCTCCCACTAGTTCCCAACACATTTGGTCTGCCACTTCTACACTGACCCTTCAACCCTTCATGTGTCACCCTTAGTGCTTCCTCTTTGCTTTGCTCACACCAGTCACCCATATCCAAAGTACCCTTTTACCTCCCTCACACCTCTTTAAATCCCACTCAGCAAAAAAGGTTGATGATGCATCCCATCATTTCCATAAGGTTCACCCTCACTGCTATAATTCACATTGAGCTCCCCCTTCTCCAAATTCTTACAGCATAAACACTGTGTCACATAATTTTCTGTATCCTATATTGTGGCACTTAATTTATACCTAATTTTCATATATTGGTTTTTATATCTGTTAGTCTTTTTCCTACAAATGGATTATATAGTTTGAAGGAAACATCTGGGTATAGAACAAGCTGTGTGTCTGCTTCACCCAGAGCCCCCTTTTAAAAGGAATTAGACCAAATGAGCAGCCACACTGTGTTCCTGTATTTGTTCACTGGGGCTGCCATAACAAAATGCCACAGACTACAGGGCTTAAACAATAGAAATGTATTTCTCACAGCTCTGGAGGCTGGAAGTCCAAGATCAAGGTGTCAGCAGGCCTGGTTTCTCCTGAGGTCTCTGTGCTTGGCTTGCAGATGGCCACTGCCTTGCTGTGTTCTCACACTGTCTTTCCTCTGTGTGCCCTGCCATCTCTTTTTGCATCCACATTTTCTCTTCTTATAAGGACACCAGGCAGAATGGATTAGGACCCATGCTCACAACCTCACTTTAACCTTATCACATTCTTCAAGGCCATATCTCCAGATACAGTCACATTCTGAAGTACTGGGATTTAGGGCTCCAGCATATAAATTTTGACAGCATACAATTGAGCCCAAAACAGCTTCAATCATCTCTATCATAGATTAGAATGGAGCAGATGCCTGATCCATAGGCATGAGTTAGCTATTCGCCCAATCCATCGGTTAGCTAGAAGTTCATCAAGTGGCTTAATATGAAAACTCTGTCCAGTGGGGGACCATAGTAAATACGTAGGAGAAACAAATTATTTCCTGAGAACTTGAAGTGGAAAATATGCCTGCTGGCCACAGGAGAAAAAGCTGAAATATGAATGCTGTATATTCTTAGTCTCTTCCCTCCCATTTGTACCATACCCTGATATTTAGCACAGTATTTGATATATACTCTGAGTCTGGCTTTGGCATAGATTCATTCTACCAGCAGTGTTACATTTTCAAGAACTTTTTTTCTTCAGGCAATATCTGGCATTCGGCCTCATTCCCTCAACACCTAATTCCTCACTTCTAGTTTACTAAAAATGAAGGATTTCGGCTGGGCATGGTGGCTCACACCTGCAATCCCAGTACTTTGGGAGGCCAAGAAAGGCAGATTGCTTGAGCTCAGGAGTTCGAGACCACCCTGGGCAATATGGCAAAATCCCATTTCTACCAAAAAATACAAAAATTCAGTATGGTGACATGCACCTGTGGTCCCAACTACTTGGGAAGCTGAGGTGTGAGGATCACCTGAGCCTGGGAGGTTGAGGCTACAGTGAGCCAAGATTGCACCACTGCACTCCAGCCTGGGTGACAGAGTAAGACCCTGTCTCAAAAAAAGAAAGAAAGAGAGAGAGAGAGAGGAGGAGGAGAAGGAAGGAAGGAAGGAGAGAGAGAGGGAAGGAAGGAAGAAAGGAAGAGAGAGGGAGAAAGAAAGAAAGAGAGAGAGAAAGGAAGGAAGGAAGGAGAAGAGGAGGAGGAAGGAAGGAGAGAGGGAAGGAAGGAAAAGAGAAAGAGAGAGGAAGGAAGGAAGGAAAGGAAGGAAGGAGAAGAGGAGGAGGAGGAGGAAGGAAGGAGAAGAGGAGGAGGAGGAAGGAAGGAGAAGAGGAGGAGGAGGAGGAAGGAAGGAAAGGAAGGAAGGAGAAGAAGAGGAGGAGGAGGAGGAAGGAAGGAAGGAGAGAGAGAGGGAAGGAAGGAACGAAGGAAGGAAGGAAGGGGGAGGGAGGGAGGGGGGGAAGAGGAGGAGGAGGAAGGATCTCTCACATCTACCTTCAAAAATGTCTTCTATTTGGAGGCAATGGAAATAACAAGAATAACTGTAGAAAAAAACATTCATGTGTTCCCTGTGAGATGCAAACTATATTCAATGTTCCAGTCCCTATTGCTGTCATACAAACTACTCAACACTTAAGACAAAAACAAACCAATTTTTTTTTTACTATACCCACATAATATGTGGGTCAGGAATTCAGAAAAGGACAGCTTATCTTTGTGGTACAATCTGAGCTGTCAGCTGGGAAGACTTGAAGCCTGGGGGTGACTTGACAACAGGAGATTGGAATCTTCCGAAGGCTCACTCACATGTCTGGTGGTCAATACTGACTGTTGGCTGGGTCTTCAGCTGGGGCAATCAACTGGAACACCAGTTATAGCTGAGTGGTTTTCTCAACCAGCTCCCTGTCTATAGTAATAAAGGGGGAGTCCAAAGGTCTCAGACTTTCATTTGTACTGTTTCTGTTCCTTTCTGTGCAAGTTAATATGATTCTTTTAAAAACTTTGTGAACTATTGGCATATTAACTTATAATTTATTCCATTAGACAAACAGCCACAGCTGCAAATCTCTCTGAGCTAAGTCTTTCTCCACCTTGGGCTCCCTGTAAGGCTGTTATGGAACAGTGACCTTAAGATTCCTATAAGCCCTATTTTTAAATAGAGAGGGAGGCAAGCTCCCAATTGCCTCTCTGTAGTGAAAACAGAGTGAATCCTGGAGGAACACTGAGGCAGGGAAGCTGAACCTGGCATTTTCATTCAAAGTCAAAAGCTACAAGGAGGGTTGCAAGTGGTGCCTCTACTGGCAGAAGTCAAAGTCAAGCCCTCTCTGGAGGAAGGGTCACCAAGTCAGACCCATAGGACTCACATCTCTTTAAGCTCAAGTGATGAACCAGTGAAGATGACCAAGCACACAAGAAGTCAAACCACTAGTGACAATAGATTTAGACACCCAAGAATTGCAAATTACGGAATTGTCAGATTTTAAAAAAATAATTGTTATGAATGAAATAAAATATTTGCTGCAATAGCAAAAATGAGCATACAAGAAACCACCAGCAGTGAACAATCTTAAAATACTACTCCAACTCCTGACATCAAGTGATCTGTCCACCTCAGCCTCTCAAAGTGCTGGGATTACAGGCGTGAGCCACCACGCCTGGCCAGCCTGGTCAACATGGTGAAACCCCATCTCTACTAAAAATACAAAAATTAGCTGGGTGTGGTGGTGCGTGCCTGTAGTCCCAGCTACTCGGGAAGCTGAGGCAGGAGAATCGCTTGAGCCCGGGAGGCAGAGATGGCAGTGAGCCAAGATAGCACCATTGCACTCCAGCCTGGGAAACAGAGCAAGACTCCGTCTCAAAAAAAAAAACCCAAAAAAACAAAACAAACACACAACAACAAAAAAAACAAAACTACTCCACAAGTTGCTTATTAACTTTAAAAAGGAGTGAATAAAAGGTATCTCCAAATGGAGAAATCTGGTGGAACCGACCTCACTATGTGATCAAAGTGAACATCAGTGTTGTAACTCTGTGCTATGTTGTGCCTGCTGTGGTGATGCATGGAGAGGGGCACAGTATCATATATGCAGTATTCCTGCCCCAAATGTTTAATTGGAATCCAAGAAAAGGAAACACTTCGATTAATCCAAATTGAGGGACATTTTACAAAACAGTTCAAGAGTGGCTTGAACTCTTCAAAAATGTCAAGGTGAGGCTGGGCACAGTGGCTCACACCTGTAAACCCAGCACTTCAGGAGGCTGAGGCAGGTGGATCATCTGAAGTCAGGAGTTCGAGACCAGCCTGGCCAACATGATGAAATCCTGTCTCTACTAAAACTATAGAAATTAGCCGGTCATGATGGCGTGCACCTGTAGTCCCATCTAGTCAGGAGGCTGAGGCAGAAGAATCACTTGAACCAAGGAAGTGGAGGTTGCAGTAAGCCAAGATCAGGCCACTGCATTCCAGCCTGGGTGACAGAGTGAGACTCCATTGCAAAAGATTAAAAAAAAAAAAAAAAGTTAAGGAGATAAGAAATTTGTTTTTAAAGAGGGGCTCAGGACTATTCCAGATTTTTTTTTTTTTTTTTTTTTTTTTTTTTTTTTTTTTTTTTTTTTTTTTGAGACAGAGTCTTGCTCTGTTGCCAGGCTGGAGGGCAGTGGCACAATCTCGTTTCACTGCGACCTCCGCCTCCTGGATTCAAGCGATTCTCCTGCCTCAGGCTGCCAAGTAGCTGGGACTACAGGTGCCCGCCACCATGCCCGGCTGATTTTTGTATTTTTGGTAGAGATGGGGTTTCACCATATTGGCCAGGATGATCTTGATCTCTTGACCTCATGATCCACCCACCTTGGCCTCCCAAAGTACTGGGATTACAAGCATGAGCCACGGCGCCATGCCTTGTTCTAGATTTGTAAAAACTAAACAAATAGAACAGCTAATGGAATGAATGATTATTGATTCTATCCTGGATTGAAAAATAAGAAAAAACATTTTTAAAAATATTACTGTTGGGACAATTGGGAGACATCAGAATTTGGCCTATACATCAAATAATATTATGTTTTCAATGTTAGATTTCCTGAATGTGATACTTGTATTGTTGCTATGTTGGAGAATGTCCTTGTTCTTAGAAGACATGTGTTAAGATATTTAGGGTAACAGTAATTGAATTCTCTGTGAAATGAATTCTTAAATGGCTTACCAAAAAAATATTTGTGTGAACATGCAAGTGTGTGGAGAGAAAGAAAAAGCAAATGTGGTAAAATGTTAACAATTAGTAAATCTAGATAAAGGGTAAATGAACATCATTGTGCTATTCTTGTAACTTTTCTGTAGGTCTGAATTTTTTTAAAGAAAGAAAAGTTTGGGGAAATATTAACCACTACAAAGCAAAAGTAGAGTGTATCCAGTTAACTATTAGTATCAACACTCCCACAGATATGTTGGGGCCATTCCTTTCTGCAGGCCAAGGCAGAGCTCAGCCACTCCAGACAAGGCACAGGGAGATGAGGTCACTTTGCCAAGGTCACAAACACCATCACTACATTGCCAGAACTTCCCTACCCGCATGAAAATATCTCCTTGACCTTGGCTGAATTGGAAAATTTATGTAAAGGATTCTGCTCCCTTTTATATCATTAACTAATCTGTTGTACAGATTAAAAGATTAGAACACACAAAAACATAAAACGAAATAAATTTAGGCATGCTAGAGTGGAGAGATTCAAGTTGATGCTCTCTGGCATTTTTCTTTCATTCCTTTGATGTTGTTTTAAAACTGTTTGGCCAGAGAGAAGGAGAGAGGGCAAGAAAAGAAATTAGTGCTGCTATGAATAACTGCAATCAACCACCAATTTAGGGAGTCACTGGAGTAGAACACTTCTCAGATGTCAGTGTTTCTCAGCTACACATTGTCCTTTCCTTCGATTATCACTGGCATGTCACCATATTCTGCAAATCTCAGCACCACTGCACCTCCGGCCCACTGGTCACTCATGCTTAAAAGCATGCGGCTGGGGGAGTAGACTGGGGGGACGGCCTCAGCCAGACCACTATGGAGCCAAAAGAGTGCGTAGGGCTCTGTAGTTCTGCTGGCTCAAAAGAATGATCTGTACTTGCATGGCCTTGAGGAGAGACAGGACTGTTGGAGACAGATAAGATTATTTTCTTTTTCCCTCTCTCCAGTGAACCAAACACAATTCCCATTCTGGCTTCCCAGACTCAGGGCTCATGTTTGAGCTTTTCTTTTCTCACTTCTCTTGGTCAGAGGTGATCACTTTTGCAGCTCATGACACATGTGTGATTTTATGTACAATACCTTAAATAGCACTTTTAGAAAATCTGTTTTCTGGCTGGGGGCGGTGGCTCATGCCTGTAATCCCAGCACTTTGGGAGGCTGAGGCAGGTGGATCACTTGAGGTCAGGAGTTCGAGACCAGCCTGGCCAACATGGTGAAACCTCGTCTGTACTAAAAATACAAAAATTAGCCAAGCATGGGGGCGCACGTCTGTAATCCCAGCTGCTTGGGAGGCAGAAGCAGGAGCATCACTTGAACCTGGGAGGTGGAGGTTGCAGTGAGCTGAGATTGCGCCACTGCACTCCAGCCTAGGTGACAGAGTGAGACAAAAGAAAGACAGAAAGAAAGACAAGAAAGAAAGAAAGAAAGAAAGAAAGAAAGAAAGAAAGAAAGAAAGGAAAGAAGGAAGGAAGAAAGAAAGAAAGAAAGAGGGAGGGAGGCAGGGAGGGAGCGAGGGAAAGAAAGAAAGAAAGAAAGGAAGAAAGAAAGAAAGAAAGGAAGGAAGGAAGGAAGGAAGGAAGGAAAGAAAGAAAGAAAAAGAAGGAAAGAAAGAAAGAAAGATCTGTTTTCTGGTTAGCCTAAAATGGCTTGTTCTGGAGGAGATACTGACTGTCCCAAGAAACAAAGCCTGCTACGTGCTGAGATTTTGTAACTCCAAGTTCTTCTCAGAAGCAAGTTGTAGACTGCATAGGGTTGCATGGACTATTGTCAGGACTCCCCTTTCAGGAAAACCATATTGCAGGGAGGACTGTGGGACGGTGAGTGTTAATGAAGGGCCTAGAAAGCTGAACTGGTAGAGAGATTCGTGACTGATAAGAGATGATGGGGTTTTGTGCATTAACACAGAGATACTACAGTACTTCTCTTTCTGCTTCTGTCTCCGGGAGATAAGTTAGGCACAAAAATGACCCAAAAAAGCATTCTACTCATCTCTTCCCACCTCTTCCCTGCACAATCATCCCTCTGGTAGCACAGGAGCTAAAACCAAGTCACAGCTACCACAATAAAGGGACTTGAGCACTCAGTGAATGCGTAGCTGAACTCTGGCTAAGGTTAACTTGTTTCCATTCACCAAGTCAGATTAAGAAGAAAAATAAATCAAAGTTATCCTTATAATCACATATTAATTCTAAAAATAATTGTATTTTCACCTCCTACAGCGTGCTAGGTAGGTTTGGAGATGCAAAAATAAATAGCCCACAGCCCCTTCTCTCAGGTCGCTTGTAGTAGAATAGAGATGACCCTTCCTGAAACCAGGGTAGTAGAACCACTAGAAAAGGAGAAAAAGACAATCTGGAAAGACAGGATAAATCATGAGGCAGCATCCAGCAAACATGAGAAGAGAGAGGGTCTGTACCCAGGGACTGGAAAAGGGACATCTCTTCCACAGAGACACAAGGGAAAGAGGAGATAGTAGATCATTTTCACAGTGCAACAAGATCACCACCATTATAACTCTTAGTTTGTAACGAAACTAGTTTGAGCCATGATGGATTTATCACCAGCAATGTCCCCAAAAGTTTCTAAAATCGATGGCTTACATTAAAGAAAAAAGAAAGAAAAATAATTTAGAATCATTAGATGAAGGATTTGTAGGGCAAGTACTTAATTATAGCTAAGTGTAATTTCCTTAAGCAAGTCATCCTCTATTAGTTATATTATTACACTTATATTATTCTTAAGTCTGGTGATTAATACTGACTTTAACATTTTTAATAAAAGTTTCAGAATTATTTATGTTAAGTGAAATAAGCCAGGTACAGAAAGACAAATGCTACATGATCTCACCTATATGTAGAACCTAAAAAAGTTGAACTCAAAGGAGCAGAGGGTAAAATGGTGGTTACCAGAGGCAGGGGGCTGTGGAATTGGGGAGATGTTGGCCAAAGGATACAGAATTTCAGTTAGATAGAAGAAATAAGTTCAAGAGATCTACTGGACACCATGGTGACTATAGTTAAAAACAATATAGTATATATGGGAAAGTTGCTAATAGAGTAGATTTTAAGTGTTTTCAACAAAAAACAATAAGTATGTGAGGTGATGGATATGTTAAATAGCTTGACTGAACCATTTCACAATGCGTACATATATCAAAACGTCATGTAGTACCCCAAAAATATATGGATGCCATTATTTGTCAATTAAGAAATAAATTAAAATTTCAATTTTTTTTAAAACCAACTGTTTATATAAGAATATAAGGCAACAAGTTAGTTATTCCCAAAATATAAACATAAAGATAAAATCTGGAGAATAAGGAAACAAAATCATCTAGGTCAAACGGCTTCTGTGATGACCTATACTAAGTTTAATCACGATTCAGTGAGCCTGATCTTCTCTCAGGCCTAAGTTGTACATTGATCCTGAGTCCAATCCTGGAGTCAGAAGTTGATGGCATTAGTTTCAACTCTTCTTTTTTATTTCAATTCTCTTAAAAATATGTTCTTATTTTGTCTTTCTTTACTACATAAAAAATTTGTAACAAGCTATGTCTTATGCAATTATAGATATTTTCATAAATCTCTTTTAGTTAGGATCCTGATATCTAGACAATGAGAGTATCTTTTCAATAAACTGAAATGCCTGTAATATCAAAATATATTAAATTTGACAGTTTTTTTAGCTTATTCTTTTTGTCTTACTTTGCTTTTCAAAAAAAGCAAAACTCAGCAAACTTACCTTAGACTATGAATGAGGACAACTCTAAAATGACCTAAGGTGACTACTAATACCACCTGTTGGTGGGGGCAGAGTTAATATGCTTTAGCTTTGGGGCATAGCTTTGTCATCTGAGAAAATTATAAGTTGAAAGGTCATTAAGTAAAGGATGTTCTATACTAAAATAAGAAGTTGAAAAATACATATTTCTCTTTAAAAATACATTTATTCTGTGTATCATCAGTTCCCAGAGGAATGCTTGGCAAATAAATAGATGTACAATTAATGGCTATTGTTGAATGAGCAAAGGCCGAGGACTTTGGTAAACGCTCTACGTATATTTTCTCTGACATCTACAACAAACAAAAAAAAATGCGTAGTATGATTTTCTACACTCTAGAGATAAGGAAACCAAAATTAAGACTGGTTAAACATTGTTCATGTGGCCATCTGATTCTAAAGCCCTCCTTTTCTGTAACTCAAGGTCTGGAATTCATTTGAGGAATCATGCTGAGTACAGGAGATAGGTCAGATAGCAGAGGGCTCTGGGCTGGAACTCTCCTGGAGTGAAACTCCAGGGCTGCTGTGAGTTCACAGAATGAAGCTGAAGCACAAGACGCCACATCTTAGTGCAGTGAGAGGAAGAACACAAATCTGCAGGCTAATCTGAGAAGAGATCTGGAAGGACTGCCAGGAGGGAAGGAATCCAGCCAAGATTCGTTTACCTCCAGACCAAGAAGGCACGGCCTCCTTTCTTTGCTTTCCATAGTTTTCATTATTTCTTTTCTTTTTTCTTTCTTTCTTCTTTCTTTCTTTCTTTTTCTCTTTTTTCTCTTTCTTTCTTTCTTTCTTTCTTTCCTTCCTTCCTTCTTCTTCCTTCTTCTCTTCATCTCTTCCTCTTCCTCTTCCCCTCCTCCTTCTTCTTCTTCTTCTTCTTCTTCTTCTTCTCCTTCTTCTTTTTTCCCTCTCTCTCTCTCTCTTTCTTTCTTCCAACAAGATCTGGCTGTATCACCCAGTGCAGTGGCACCATCTCAGCGCACTGTAGCCTGGACCTCCCTGGCTCCTCCCACCTCAAGCTCCCAAGTAGCGGGGACAACAGGAACACAACACCATGCCTGGCTAATATATTATATATATATATATAATATATATATAATATATATATAATATATATAATATATATATTATATATATAATATATATATTATATATATTATATATATATTATATATATATATAAAATATATATATATTTTGTAGAGACAGGGTTTCACCATGTTGCCCAAGCTGGTCTTGAACTTGTGAGCTCAATTGAGCCACCTGCCTCAGCCTCCCAAAGTGCTGGGATTACAGGTGTGAGCCACCCTGCCCAGCCTTTGTATTTCCTCATTAATTTCTCTTAATTTTTCTGATTATAAAAGGAATAAATTCTCAATTAAAACAAAACTCAGGCAACTCAGAAAGGTACTTTTAAAATATAAAATTTTCTAATCCCACCACGTAGAGTTAACACTGTGCTGTATATCCTTCCAGATTTTTTTTCTGTGTGTGATTATATCTGATCTTTCTTAAATGCACAGAGCAGGGCCCCTTTTGAAAGCCCAAGGATGCACCTCCACAGACCTGCCTCCATTTGCCCTAACAGCACAACAAAAGTTCAAACCTGTTGCCTGATGCTCACAGCCTCAATGTTTATTTGTAAATTGAGAATAAGATCACCACCATCTGTCACCCCTACTTTATTAAAAGTTAGGCATTTGTATTTAAAATAAAATTACCTATATCCTTGAACTTTGGAGGATATTCTCTATTTCAAAATTAAAGTGCACAACTCTTACTACAGTCCTCCCCTGCTGGCATCTGCATAGAAATTATAAAAAGTAAAGCTGCAAAATGAGTATTTATACTTATTTTGAAATCCTATTTCAGGCCAGCCATAGTGGCTCACGCCTGTAATTCCAGTACTTTGGGAGGCCAAAGTGGGCAGATCTCTTGGGCCCGGGAGTTCAAGACCAGCCTGGGCAACATGGCAAAACCCTGTCTCTACTAAAAATATAAAAATTAGCCGGGTGTGGTGGCAGGCACCTGTGGTCCCAACTACTCGGGAAGCTGTGGTGGGAGAATCACTTGAACCCAGGAAGTGGAGGTTGCAGTGAGCCAAGATCGTGGCACTGCACTCCAGCCTGGGTGACAGAGCGAGACCCGGTCTCAAAAAAATAACAAAATAAAATAAAAAATACATTTTAAATACTCACCTGAAAACATACAAGCCCATGACTTATTCAAGGCACACTGATAAAGGCCTCATGTAAAATGCTGGCTGTTGGAGATCCATATAGGGCTTTATTTTAATGTGAGGGGCTTTCTACAGTACCCAGTAGATATCAAATCAATCTTCAGATAAATAAGTAATTGTAATTTTTTTCAACTTTGTTGAAGAAAACATCTTCTTTGTTTTCCTCTGGCTGTTCTCTTTAATTACAGTATTGTTGTTGAACCACAACAGGTGTTGCTTGTAAACGTAATATCACTCCCAGGGGAGGAACGGTAAAGGCTGGCCTGAGGAAGCTGACCAGCCTTCTCAAGATGGCCGCTCTAGAGGAAGCATGTCAGCCCACGACAGACAAGAGGCAGACAACTTGTTGTGCAGATACTCATTTCCAAAAGGTGGAGTATTTATGATCCCAAGTTCTAGATTCCTGGATCAACTGCTAACTAGCTTGTAACTTTATGTTTCTATAAAATAGGGATAATAATAGCACCCACCACTGTGTGGTGGCAAGCATTAAATGAGCCAATTCTTAAAAACTTAGAATCGTGACCAGATGTGGTCAATATTCAGCAGATGTTAGGTAGGACAGTCATAAACTAATTTTCCTCACTTTGTTTTCATTGAATGCCATATGTACCAAGCACTGCAGGGAACACAAAGAGAAGGTTCCTGCCATTTATTGGGCATTATCAAACATTGGGATAGGTTCTTTATTTACATTGTGTTATTTAATCCTTACAACGACTTGATGAGGAGGTATTCTTAATCCCATTTTTCAAATAAGGAAACTGAGACTCAGATAGATGACTCTTGTTCAATGTCACCCCACCTAGAAAGTCCTTTCTCTAGAGAAAAAAGGAAAGGGTGCTGTCTTAGTCAGTTTGGGCTGCCGTAATAGAATACCATAGACTGGGTGGCTTCTAAACGACATCAATTTATTTCTCACAGTTCTGGAGCCTGGGAAGTTCAAGATCAAGACTCCAGCAGTTTCTGTGTCTGGTGAGGGCTTGCTTCTTCATTCATAGATGGCACATTCTCATTGTGTCCTCACATGGGAGAAGGGGAAAGGGATCTAGCTGGGGTCTCTTTTATAAGAGCACTAATCCCATGAGGGTGAGGGCTCTACCCTCATCATCTAATCACCTCTCAAAGGCCCTACCTCTGAATACCATCACACTGGGGATTACATTTTAGCATATGAATTTTAGAGGGGACACAAGCATTCAGTCTATAGCAGGCACACATACATTTATTAAGTGTCTCACTAACTATATACTTAACCTAACACATGTAAACCAAATAAATTCTACATAAATATTTATGATACCCAATGTTGGTGAGGGTGTGCAGAAAGTCACTCTCACATAATTAGTAATAGCTATCAAAAACATGTAATGTGTATGCCTTTTAACCCAGCAGCTTTAGTAGTAGGAATTAACCCATCTATTGAGACAAATGTGCCAAGAGAAAAGTATCATGATATTCACTACCACATTGTTTTCAACATCAAAATGTAATACAAACATAAAAATCTAGCATGTAACCAGACAAATTATGCTGAGATACAGTATAGCCCATAAGGAATGAGGTAGATAAATAGGAAAAGGTATTCAAGTGTCAGTTCTAACATCAAAGAACAAAAAAATCATAGGCAAAGAGGCAACAAAGGGTGGCTTCTGAGAGAAATGAAACTAGATTTGAGTCTGAAATGAAAAATCAAACTATTTTGGCCAGACTGAGGAGAAGAGGAAGGCCCTCTATGATGGAGCAGCCATCGACCATTGACCAAGAAATGATGTTGCGCAGTGGAAAGACCACTGGTTGTGGATTCTGAACCTGAACCCCTGGCTCTAGAGTGACCTAAGGCAGAGCCTCCCAGCCCTTTTATGCGGAAGTACCCAGATTGGCAGTGAAGACAGCTGCATTCCCCATGAAAACAAAAAGTGGCCTAATGGGAGTGAGGTTTATTTTAAAGTCTCAAATTTCCCTACCTCTGACTTTGGCTAATGGACGCTATGTTGTTTCATTGAGACTGACAAATTAGGAATGTTGAAATGAATTAAAGAGATGTGGTACAGCATATCAGGTTCAATTTCTTTATTTGTTTCTCAGAGACCTGGTTTTTCAAGGACCTGGGCTCACATAATTATGTGGGCATAAATAGTGGAAAGTAGAAACTAAGAATCCAGAGCTATTTTAGCAGATAGTTTAACCTGTTTGTCAAAGTCAATGATTTTTCTTTATTTTTACTTCTTTACATATTTTTTTGTGAGGTAACTAATTTTTCAAAAAGTAAACTGTGGCCATAGGCCTGTGGGTACTCCTCAGGAAGGAACACCGCTTCTCTGATTTATCTGATCTATGTTGGGATTCTGTGTATAATATTATTTGAAAAAAAATCCATGGCTTAATCGAAAAAGATTTAAAATCACAGCTTGAGAAGCTAGCTAGTAAACTACAGGCAAGATTCTATACCTTAAATAGTAGTATCCACATTCATTTGAACATTTAAGTTTCCAAAGGAGCTTTTCCTCCCAAAATTAACTGCTACTGACAAAAACACAAAATACACATTTGCAACTAATGAATAAATTATGTCACATTTATTAGTAAATAATTTTCTAAGTGAATATTGGCACTGACCTCTGGTTCCAAAAATGGCAGCAAAGAAGCAAGCTGGCTTTACTCATCCCCACAGAAAACCAAAAACAAATATACAGCACTAAGAGTATCACTAGAAATATCCCAGAACTCAAATATGAAGAAGAGACAGTTCCCAGGGCCACAGAGAAGTGGAAAAAACTCTGAGCAGACAGTAAGAGAATCAGACTTCCACATTCATGATGCCATTCCTCCCATTCTATTCCCAATTCTACCATCAAGCACACAGAAAATTCTCTACCAATTCACTGTTTCTACACTGCAAAAAGTGAGATCAAGGTGAATAACCAGCCTCCTCACCGTCTTGGGTTCCCTGGCAGGAGACCCGTACCTGCCTTAACCCATGGGAAGCATTGCTAGTGCCTGAAGGAATAAATATCCCTGAGGACAATCAGAGGCAGAGACAATGGGGGAAGGTGGAACTATCATCCCCAGCCCCGGAAACTCTACAGTGTAACTCAGCCAAAGGAAAAGCCAAATCAGAGTGACTGTTCAGCAGCACAGTGCTGTAGAAGATTCATCTTATAGGTCCCCTGGGCACTAACCCCTAGCCAGTCTTGCCACAATGCTGGGATATCCCCATTTGGATTGTCCCAATTCGGGAAGAATAGTGCTCTAATCATTTACTTGAGCCAAGATAAACTTGGAGTTAAGACATCAACTAGAGCTGAAATCTGACATAATGGTAAAGATTTGCTAAGCAAAATATGCAATAAAAACCAATACAGCCCAGACAGAGAAAACTAGAATAAGTAACTAAACCTTTCAATGCAAACACAAAGATGTATACCCATAAGGAACAACAACAAACAGGGCACCATGA
The DNA here is from genome assembly GCF_028858775.2 of Pan troglodytes. Lineage (NCBI taxonomy): Eukaryota > Metazoa > Chordata > Mammalia > Primates > Hominidae > Pan > Pan troglodytes. The sequence continues at coordinate 80,076,280 of NC_072398.2, read as the reverse complement.
CATCCTCTAAAGGAAAAAACAAAAATTCAATGGCTAACCCTAATGAGATGGCAATTTGTGAGCTCTCTGACCAAGAATTCAAAGTAGCAGGTCTAAGGAAACTCAATGATCTCCAAGAAAACGCAGAAAAGCAATTCAGAAATTTATCAGAGAAATTTAACTAAGAGATTGAAATAATAAAAAGTCAAACAGAAATCTTGGAACTGAGAAATACATTTATAGAAATAAAGAACTCATTAGAGGCTCTCAACAGAAAAGCAGACCAAGCAGAGGAAAAAAATCAGTAAACTTAAAGACCACCTATTTGAAAATACACAATCAGAGGAGAAAAAAAGAAAAAAGAATGAAGACTACCTATAAGATATAGAAAATCTCCTCAAAAAACCAAATCTAAGAATTATTGGTGTTCAAGAAGGAACTAAGCAAGAGCAAGGACTAGAACATTTATTCAAAAAAAGAATAACAAAAAACTTCCCCCAAACTTTAGAAAGATACAAATATCCAGGCACAAGAAGGTCTGAGAATACAGATTCAAACCAAATAAGACTACCCCAAGGCATGTAATAATTAAACTCTCAAAGGTCAAAGACAAAGAGGATTCTAAAAGCAGCAAGAAAAAAGAAGCAAGTTACATACAAGGAGCTCCAGTTTTTCCAGCAACAGACTTCTCAATAGAAACCATACAGGCTAGTAGGGAGTGAAACAACATTTTCAAAATGCTGAAATAAAAGAACTGCTTTACGATAATACTGTACTCAGCAAAGTTATCCTTCAAATATGAAAGGAGAGAAAGTCTTTCCCAGACAAATAAAAGCTAAGAAAATTCACTACCACCAGACTCATAGTAAAAGAAATGCTAAAAGGAGTTCTTCACTTTTCAAGCTATAAAACCCACAGGTAAAATTAAGTACATGGACAAACTCATAATACTCTATTACTGTAATTATGGTGTACAATCCACTCATAACTCTAGTGTTAAGCCCAAAAGACAACTCTACCAGAACAATAATCGCTACAACTCATTCACAAATAAGTAATATAAAAATATGTAAATTGAGACAACCAAAAGTCAAAATATGGGAGGATGGAGTTAAAGTGTAGAATTTTTGTGTGCTTGTCTTGCCTTTGTTTGTTTCTATTCTTGTATTTGTGATCAATAAGTTGATACATCTTTAAAATAACTTGTTATATCTATAACATGTTTATGTAAACCTCATGGTAATCACAATACAAAAACCTATAATAGATTCACTAAAAATAAAAAGCAATGAATTAAAACATGCTACCAGAGAAAATCATTTAACCACAAAGGAAGACAGTAAGAAAGGAAGAGAGGACTTACAAGACAATCAGAAAACAAGAAACAAAATGGCAGTAGTAAGTCCTTACTTATCAATAATGACATTGAATGTAAATGGACTCAATTCTCCTATTAAAAGGCACAGAAAGGCTGAATGGATGAAGAAACAAGACCTAACTATATGCTGCCCTACAAGAGATTCATTTCACTCATAAAGGCACACAGACTAAAAGTGAAAGGGTGGAAAATATTATATGCAATTGGAAACCAAAAAAAAAAAAAGCAGGAGTAGGAATACTTATATCAGATAAAATATACTACAAATCAAAAACTGTAAAAAGAGTCAAAGAAGGTTATTGTATAATGATAAAGGGATCAATTCAGCAAGTGGATAAAACAATTATAAATATCTGTGCACCTAGCACCAGAACTCCCAAGTATATAAAGCAAGCATTGATAAATTTAAAGGGAGAAATAGATTGCATGACCATAATAGTAGGGGACTTTAACAGCCCACTCTCAGTAATGGCCATATCATCCAGACAGAAAATCAACAAACACTCGATTTAAACTACACACTAGACCTAATCGGCCTAACCGACATTTATAGATCATTTAACTCAACTGTTGAAGAATACACATTCTTTTCGTGAGCACATGGAACATTCTCCAGAATAGACCATGTCTTAGGCCACAAAACAAGTCTGAACAAATTTTTTAAAAAGTAGAAATCATATCAAGTATCTTTTCTGACCACAGTGGAATAAAACAAAAAAATCAATAACAAGAAGAACCTTAGAAACTTCATAAACACATGGAAATTTACCAACATGCTCTTGAATGACCAATGGGTCAATGAAGGAATTAAGAAGAATTTTTTTAATTCTTAAATGAAAACCGAAATATAACATAACCAAATCTATGGGATACAGCAAAAACAGTAATGAGAGAGGAGTTTATGGCAATAAATGCTTTTATCAAAAAGGTACGAAGACGATAAATAAACAACCTCAAGGAACTAGAAAAGCAGGAACAAACCAAATCCAAAATTAGTAGAAGGAAAGAAGTGATCAAGATCACAGCAGAAATAAATGAAATTGAGACCAAAAAAAATAGAAAATAAACAAAACAAAAAATTGGTTTTTTGAAAAGAAAAGCAAAATGGACAAACCTTTGGCTACACACACACACACAAAAGAAGGCTCAAATAAAAAACATCAGAAATGAAAAAGGAGACATACCAACTGAGATCACAGAAATACAAAGAATCATTACAGACTATTATGAACAATGCTGCACCAACAAATTAACAAACATAGAAGAAATAGATAAATTCCTGGACACATACAACCTACCAAGATTGAAATAGGAATAAATAGAAAACCACAACAAATGAATAATAATTAATGAGATCAAAGCCATAGGGAAAAGGTTCCTATCAAAGAAAAGCCCAGAAACTGATGGCTTTACTGCTGAATTCTGCCAAACATGTAAAGGAGAACTAATATCAATTCTACTCCAACTCTTCAAAAAGGCTGAAGAGGAAAGAATACTTCTGATATCATTCTATGAGGTCAGCATTACACTGATACAGAAACTGACAAGGACACAACAAAAAAAATAAAAACTACAGGTCAAAAACTACAGATGAATATAGATGCAAAACTTTTCAACAAAATACTAGCAAACCAAATTGAACAACACTTAAAAAAAATCATTGACCACAATCAAGTGGGATTCTTCCCAGGGATGCAAGAATGGTTCAGTATATACAAACAAATAAACATAATATATCACACTAACAGAACCAAGAACAAAAACTACATGATTATTCCCATAGATGCTAAAAAAGCATTTGATAAAATTTAACATTCTTTTATGATAAAGACCCTCATCACACTGGATATAGAAGGAACAAACCTCAAAATAATAAATGTGGCTTACAACCAACCCATAGCTAACTTACTTACTGAATGGGGAAAAAATGAGAGTTTTCCTCTAACTTCTGGAACAAGAAAAAGATGACCACTTTCATCACTTTTATTCAATATAGTACTAAAAGTTATGGCTGGAGCAAACAGCCAAGAGAAGGAAATAAAGGGTAACCAAATAGGAAAGTAAGAAATCAAATTAGCCTCATTTACAGATGAGATGATCTATCCTTAGAAAAACCTAAAGACTCCACCAAAAAAAAAAAAAAAAAAAAACTTGTTAGAACAGATAAAGAAATTCAGTAAAGTTGCAGAATGAAAAATCAACATACAAAAATCAGTGGCATGTATATACACCAATATTAAACAGTCTGAAAAAGAAATCAAGGAAACAATCCCATTTTTAATAGCTTAAAGAATGTAAAATACCAAGGAATCAATTTAACCAAAGAAATGAAAGCACTATACAAGAAAAACTGTAAAACACTGATGAAACAAATTGACGAGGACACAAAAAAATGGAATATCTTTCCACGTCCATGGATTAGAAAAATTAATACTGTTAAAATGACAATACTACCCAAAGCAATTTACAGATTCAATGCAATCTCTATCAAAATATCAATGACATTCTTTACAGAAATAGAAAAAGAAATCTTAACATTTATATGAAACCACCACAGAAGACCCCAAATAGCCAAAGCAATTCTGAACAAAAAGAATAAAGCTGGAGGCATCACACTACTTGACTTCAAAATGTACTATAAAGCTATAGTAACCAAATCAGGGTGGTACTGGCATAAAAACAGACAGGCCAGTGGAACAGAATAGAGAACCCAGACATAAATCTACACATTTACAGCCAACTCCATTTCAGCAAAAGTGTCAAGAACACACTATGAGGAAAAGACAGTCTCTTCAATAAATGGTTCTGGGAAAACTAGATAACTGTATGCAGAAAAATGAAACTAGACCCCCTATCTCTCACCTTAAACAAATATCAAATAAAAATAGATTAGACTTAAATCCACAACCTGAAATTATAAAACTACTAGAAGAAAACATTGGGAAAACATTCCAGGACATTGGTCTGGGCAAAGACTTTTTGTGGAAGACCTCAAAAGCTCAAGCAACCAAAGCAAAAATTGACAAATGGGATTACATCAAGCTAAAATGCTTCTGCACAGCAAAGGAAACAATTAGCAAAGTGAAGAGACAACTCACAGAATGGGTGAAAACATTTACAAACTACCCATCTGACAAAAGTTTAATAATCAGAATATATAAGAAGCTCAAACAACTCAACAGCAAAAAAAAAAAGAGTCCAATTTTAAAATGGGCAAAAATCTGAATAGACATTTCTCAAAAGAAGACATACAAATGGCCAACAGGTATATGAAAAAAGGATCAACATCACTAATCATCAGAGAAATGCAAATCAAAACTACAATGAGATGTCATCTCACCCCAGCAAAAATGGCTTTTATCAAAAGACAGGCAATAACACATGCTGGTGAGGATGCAGAGAAAGGGGAACCTTCCTACGCTGTTGGTGGAAATGTAAATTAGTACAGCCACTATGAAGAAGTATGGAGGTTCCTCAAAAAACCGAAAATAGAATTACCATGTGATCCAGCAATTTCACTTCTCAGTATATATCCAAAAGAAAGGAAATCAATATATCAGAACAACCCCTGCACTCTCATGTTTATTGCAACACTATTCACAATAGTCAAAATATGGAATCAATGTAAGTGCCCATCAATGGATGAATGGATAAATAAAATGTGGCATATGTAAGCAATGGAATGTTATTCAGCCATAAAAAAATATCCTGTCATGTTGTTGCAGCAACATGGATGGATATGGAGGTTATCATATTAAGTGAAATAAGCGAAGCACAGAAAGACGAAAAATCATGTGTTCTCAGTCACATGTGTGAGCTAAAAACTGGATCTCGTGAAGATAGAGAGTAGATTGGTAGTTGCAGAGGCAGGAAAGAGTGGAGTGGGGGAGAGAGGATGAAAAGAAGTTGAGTAGTAGGTATAAATATATACAGTTTGATAGAAGAAATAAGACCTAGTGTTAAATAAATCAGTGGGTGACTATAGTTTACAATAAGCTATTGTGTATTTGAAAATAACAAGAAGAGAAGAATTTGAATCATTCTAGCATAAAGAAAAGGCAAACAGATAAGGTGATAGATATTCCAAGTACACTGATTTGATCTTTACAAATTACATGAATGTATTAAATTATCACATGTACCCTGAAACCATGTTCATCTATTAGGCATCAATAAAAATTTAAAATGGAAAATTTTAAAAACTAGCTTTAAGATGCATAAGAAGAAATCTAAGTCAAGGTATCTCCCCTTGTTGAGCCCACATCTGGGAGGCAACATGAAGAAATGAAATGAACAGGAACAACAATGGAAAGAGAACAGGCTCTGGAATCAAGCAGGCCTGGATGTGACAGGCAATGGGATCTTAGACCATCACATAAGCGTCAAACACTGAGCTTTCTCAACTGCAAGACACAGAAAACAATATCCACTTCATGGGTCTATTGTAAGCATTGGCCATGATATATTTATAGTGTCTGGCACAGAGTAGGTGCCAAAATTTGGTAGTTATTAATAGACAATTCACTTAACTCTGAGCTTAGTTTTATTATGTATAACAGGAAGGCTATAATTCCTATGAGAGAATAGATATAAAAAGGATTTCGGAGCTTTAAAATTCTCTGAAGAGTCAATATTGTTATCAATAATTGGGAAGTCAATATATATAGATACAGAGCATTAGCTAATACATAGATTACATAAAAGTGTATGATTTCTATCTCTGAAAATATGGTAAACCAGGGCTGCAGGGGAGAGGGGAAGGGGCAGGTTGCAGTGTTAAAAATAGTGGTCAGACAAGCACATGTATGTTAACTGCAGCACTATTCACAATAGCAAAGAAATGGAATCAATCTAGGTGCCCATCAATGATGGACTGGATAAAAAAAAAATGTGGTACATATACACCATGGAATACTATATAGCCACAAAAAAGAATGAAATCATATCCTTGGCAGCAACATGGATGCAGCTAGAGGCCATTACCCTAAGCAAATTAACACAAGAACAGAAAACCAAATACCACATGTTCTCATTTATAAATGGGAGCTAAACATTGAGTACATATGGACACAAAGAAGGAAACAATAGACCCTGGGGCCTACTTGTGGGTGGAGGGTAGGAGGAGGGAGAGGATTGAAAAACTACCTATCAGGTACTATGCTGATTGCCTGGTTGACAAAATTATCTGTACACAAAACCCCTGTGACGTACAATTTACCCACGTAACAAACATGCACATGTACCCCCTGAACCTAAAATATAAGTTGGAAAGAAAAAAGAATAGTAGTCAGAATAGGTCTCATTAAGAAGGCAAGACTTGAGCACAGACTTGTGGGAGGTGAGAAAATATCTGTGGGAGGGGCCTCCTGAAAGAGGGAAAGGTTAAAGCCAAGACCCTACAATGGGAGCGGGCCTGAGTGTTGAGGAGTGGCTCCAGGCCAGTGTGGCTAGAGCAGCACAAAGTGTAAGGAAGAGTGGTGGGCAAAAACTCAAAAAGGAAACAGCAGTCAGGAGATGCACGGCCCTAGTGCGCAATGTAAGGGCTTTGACTTTTACTCTCAGTGAAAACTATGACAGGGTTTTAAGCAGAGGAATAACATGACCTGACTTATGTTTTAGAAGAATTACTTTGAGAATAAAATTTCCAGTGGCAAGTAGAGAAGCAGGCTAACCTAAGCAAAACCCACTACAGGGATCCAGGTGGCAGATAGTGGCTGAAAGCCAAATTAGAAAGAGTTTAAGAGAAAAAATGGCACAACTAAGAGATTAGCACAGCTCTTGACTACAAAGCTGCAAACACAAAATTCAGTGCAGGGCCTGGAGAGTGCTCATGTGAGTGAGGGGCCCTGATGCTTAAGCTTTGTCAGCATCTGTGCACACCCACCTCTGTACAAGCCAAGGCCCCTGGCCTGGTCAGTTGGGTGGATGGTGAGGTGCTTACCAAGTTAGGTACCCAGGAGCAGATGAGAGTTTGCAAGCGGGAAGAAGACAGATCATGCATTTCACTGTGAGATTTTTGAGATTCAGAGGTCAGTGCAACATCTAAGTGAAAATGGCCAGGCTCTTTCTGCTCCTAACAATACTGCCAAGAGCTACCAGGATGACCTTTCTAAAAGGCACATCTGATCAAGTCACTTTCCTGCTTAAAAACCTCAGTGCTTCCCTTTGCCCATATTCCTTTGAAAAGAAACAGTTTCTCACAGTCTAGCCCTGGCCTGTCTTTCCAACTATGTCTTCCTCCATTCCATTCCTGGCACACTGTTCCCTCTGACTTGCAACTCCCTCTGTCTACAGTGTCCTTCTCTAACTACTAAACTCCTCCTCTCCCTACACTGCCCTGATCTAATAACTTCTGTGAAACCACGTCCCCTCCTGCACTTTCTTCAAGGCAGGACTAACCACTTCCTCTCTGCTGACTTAAAGCCCTCTGTACACAGTTCCATGAAATCTGCACCCAGAAATGCGAACCCATAAGCCTGAGAGGCAGGGTTGACAGTGGAACAATTATGGGTTTTAGAATTAGATTAACCTGGGTTAAAACATACACATTTGCTTGCTGTATATAACTTTAAGCATGTTATTTAATTTCTCTAAGCTCAGCTTCTTATAAAGGTAATGCCTATTTTGTAGAATAGGTGTCAAGATTAAATGAGAAAATTTAAGTAAATCACCCCAGATAGGACCTGGCACACAATAGGTGTCCAAAAATTATCATTTCCCTCCAGACCCTGTTCCTCTTGGGCAGAAAATGTGTTTAATTTATATTCTGTATGTCCCATTGTCACTGGTCACCCAGCACATAATAGGTGCTTGATAGACGTTAACCTGAATGAATGGACCCTGTCTTCTCAGAAACATTTACATATACTTTTTAGAAGTACATGGGTTCAGAGGTTAGGATAGAAATTCTAAAGTGGACCTTGGCATGTAAATCCCCTTGGGTCTAATATCAAACCAATTGCTTCCCCTTGGCAGCAGCAGCAGAGCCCTTCTGTGTCTCTGGGGAGCATTCAGCCATCCAGTCTGTGAAGATTTCCCTCATTGCTCTTGAGAGCTTCCGTCACATCGTGCTTTTCTCACTTCCTTCTCAGCTGTGCCCCCACTCCTCAGCCTTGTTTGTTCTGTTTTCCTCCGCCATTTTTCACCACACACCATATGGCCTTTCCTTGCCTGCCTTAAGCTTGGAACTTCACAGCCTTCTCCAGGCTTCCCCAGGGCAACCTGGGCCCTCTGGGCCTGCTGACCACCCCCTTTAACTAGCAGCCCTGCCCTGATGCCTACTTTGAAACCCAGCACTGTTCCTAAGGAGACGCAGGACACAGAGCCTTTTAGTAAATTCACTTCAGGGGCTGGTTCTGCCAGTTAACTATGAGCCTAGAGTGTTTTGAACAGGTGGTGATCTTCCAAACACAATATGATCGTGTGTTTAATCTTAGAATCGTGAGAGGCTAGTAGGGCAGATACAGAAAAACACAATTTTACCTATTTTTTTCAACTTCCTCCAGCATCCAGTGAGGCAGCCTCCTGGTGCAGAGGATCCTTGACAAACTCTGGAGTCTCGTGGACACAAGTTTGTGTCCCAGCTCTGCGTCTCCCTAGTGGTATTGTATGTATGCTTCTCAAGTTCTCTAAACCTTAGTTTCTTCATTTGTGAAACTAAGATAACAATACCTGCCACACAGAGTTATTAGTTGATATCATGCATTTATTTGTTATCTAGCAATGCATAACAAATCAGCCCAAAACTTAGTGCCTTGCAAGAGCAATGCTGTTTATTAGCTCTTGTGGGTTTTGTAGGCCAGGAATTTGAGAGCAGCTGAGCTGAGCTAGTCTGACTCGGGGTCTCCCAGGTGATTGAGGCAGACTGGTCAGTGGCTAGAGCTGGGGTCAATTTCAAGGCTTCTTCATTCACAGGTCTTGTTCCCATGCTGGGAAGACAAATAGCTGGAGCAGGGGCTGGAGCAGCCGTGGCTCCCCAGGCACCTCCCTCTATCCCTTTGGGACCCACCACATGGTCCTTCTGCATGGTCCCTTCAAGGTCTCCAGATTTCTTATGAGGTAGCTCAGGGCTCCAAAGTCATGTATCTCACTTGAGAGAGAAACAGGTGAAACCATATCCTCTTTTCTGGCCTGGCTGGAAAGTCACACAGTGACATCACTTCCATTGCCTTCTATTTATTAGAAGCAAATCACTACCACCAGACTGTATTCTAGGGGAGCAGAATTAGACCGCTCCTGTTTTTTGAAATAGTGCCGAAAATTTGTGGACATGCTTTGAAAACACCATAGTATGTGTAATGCCCAGTCCTCAATAAGTAGCAGCAATTTTTTTTATGTATCAGGTGAGTTGAAAAATAAGACCAAAAAAATGCCTCTGTGCCCTATCATTCCTATCTTCACTCTCCACAAACACACTCACCATGAAACAAGGTGAAAGCACTTAGCAATGTAGGCAAAGGTAAAAAGGAAGCATAAAAAGGGGAGGCAAAAACAATGATCGTTGACATTTATTGATCACTTGCTCTGTGGCAAGCCCAGTGTTATACGCCTTACATACATTATCTATTTTAATCCTCAGAATGATCCCAGGGGTTTATCATTAACCTCCTTTTATGGAGAATTCTAGAGTCTACCAATATTACATGCATTATCCAGGATTAGACAGTTTAGTAAAGACATAACAAGGAGTGGAACACAGGCGAGCTGACTCCAGAGCCCTTGTGCCCAACCACTGTGCACACTACTGAGATCATTTCAGCTGAGATAAGCAGCTGGGAAACCTTTGGCTTAACTTTTCCCTCCCTTGGAAATACCAATTTGAGAGGCAGGGTACCTAAGGGAGCAGGTGGAATAGAACCGAATAATTCAAAAATTCTTGAGTCTGGAAAGACAAATGCCAGGTTGTTGTTGATGAGAAGAGAGCACGAGAAGTAAAGGACTGCCAGACAGCCAGGTAGCAGGGAGGCTGGGATGCCTGGCCCCACTCAGCCACTTACTGGGCTCTCCCCAAATGCTTAGCAGAGAAGGCCTTGAACAGTCTAACAAGGGTCTCTTCCACCACCACTGTGCCAGCTTAGCTATCTCAAGTTTGTGCAGTTTGGCACCGCCTCCTACTTCTCCTCCCACCAGGAATAATTCAGGGGATTCCCCACAGCCTTTCCTTCAGGATGTGGAAACCACCCCACTTTGAGTTGACAGGTGTCCTGAAACTTTGCTGGGTGATTAAACAGGAAGAGATTGTTGAACAGGGACTGAGGAAAATCTTGTCATCAGATTCAGTCTTCCTGGTAAGGCCTTGGGTGAGGCACTAAGGGGATGGAGCACAGTTTTCTCCAGGGTCCATAAGAGCATCATGTGGCTCAGACCCTGGACCCAGACCCATGGAGGTTCTGGCACAGGTAGAGATGAGCTGTGGTCTCACTCGGGGCTCCTGAGAACTAGAGCAATGCCTCTTGCAGTTGGCCACACTTAGGTCCCCACCACTGCCTCCTCCAGCATTTCATTCCTTGGATGCCTTCTGAGATCCACTCCTGGGTGTCCAGGGCCCTTTCTTCATTTGTTCCTTTCCATCCCTGTTGTCTGAACTTGTTTTAGACTATAGTTGCCCTCAAAGTACTTTCTTCTCTCTTATTCTAGGATAGCCTTCAAAGTATCCTTAATTCAATATATTCAAAGTCCATCATTCAAAAAATATTTATGAAGCACATACTATGTGCCAAACATGGTTCTAGGTACTAGGGATTCTGCAAGAAACAGGATAGGCAAAGTCTCTGGCTTCCCTGAGCTTATAGTCCAGGGAGCCTTAACAAAAGAAGAATTCAGATTTCACCAAAAAATAGCCTAGGTGGTGGGTGAGGGCAACATAGGAAAAACATTCGAAATAATGTCAGTAATTTTCCTTTTACATCTAACTGAAACTGCAGCCTGCCAGAGTTTGTGAAGCATAATGGAAGTGAGATGCCATCTCTGGCACTGAACGACGGCCTGCAGCAAGTCACTTGGCCTCTCAGCCATCCTACAAGGGCCACCTGTGCAGCCTGGAAATTCACCCATACAGACCTTACCTGTGGCAGGAATGTGGTCTGTGCCTGGCTTCTGTCATCACTCACTGCCTGGACTTTCCAGACAGAGGATTTGTGGGAGGGGAAAGTTGCTACAATCCACCCAAGATACTTCCTCTTGCCTTGACCTCTCCCCGGTTTGCAACAGTGATCTCATGGACCTTTGCAAGCTCTGTCCACAGATTGCTTCTGGAAGCAGGTACTTGGCTGGTTGGTATCATGTGGGGCACAAGCCTTGCCAGGGGTTGGCATAGCCTCACTTTAAATTGAAAATGTTACATGGTAGGAAGCACCAAATAATTGAACTGTTAAATAGATAAAAGAGGAGTTTTACATTAAGAACAAGACATTTAAAAAACTAGAATGAAAATTTCACGTGAATTTCAAAGTTTAAGAATGTAGGAAGTCAAATAAATTTCAGCTTTTTGACTGGCAGCTTTAGGCTTTGCCCCCCGCCTCACCCCACCCCAACCAATTCTACAGGGGATTTACTTTCCCTCTCCTCTGCCCTACATTGTAGATTGGTTTGGAAAGTTCTGGTAAGAGACCTGCACTCCGATGGTGCCCTTGCCTTTACAATAACCTCTCCCAAATGCTCTCTAAGAAGGGAGAGGCAGATGGGAGCGAAAGAGGCAGCTTCGCTCAGCTGTTAGCATGCTCTTGTAGCAGCAAACCCAACTAGAAGTGGCCCTGAGCAACAAGGACAAATTATTCTCTCTCACAGTAAGAGCTTCCAAAGTAAAGAAGCTCCAAGGTTGCTTAAATGAGAAGCTCAAAAATGTCATCAAGGATGAAGATTCTTCCCATTTTCTCTCTCTGCCATTCTCAGCTTGTTGATATTTGTTTTTGTAGTATCCAGACAGTCAAGCATCATATACACACACAATGATAAGGGGGGCAGAAAGAGAGGGAGCAGTCCTACCTTGAATCCTTTTTAAAAAATGAGAAGAACTTTTCCAGTAGGTTCTGCCACCCTAGCAGATTTCCCTTCATATCTCACTGGATGGAATCATAGCACAAAATTACAAGCAGCAGGAATAGAATTTTTGTAATTGGCTTATCCAATCCAGATTCTTCCACCTCCTAGAGGTGCCTATCCCTGAAGAGTGTGGCCACTGATACCTGAGCCAAATCAGGGTTCAGTTAGTAAGACAGAGTGCAGTGAATGGCTGTCGGCAGCCATGCAGCCACCGGAGTGTGACCTCAACACCTCCATCATCCCCCACCCACCATCACAAAGAAATCTATGAGAAAGCAGGGTGATTAATGGGGGAGAAACAAATGTCAAGTGGCTTTCTGTTCCTGAGATGAAAGAGCTTTGTTATGCTTTTGTTTTTAATCATCTGGTTTATGCAACACTTCATTAGCCAAGTCCATTAAGTTGCTTTCCAAATTTGGAAAAGTTTTGTCAGCTTGGAAGAAAGCAGCAAACCGAGTTCTGCTGAAGCCTGACCTCTTCCACTGAGCAGGTTATGGATATGCCTCCCCACTGAGTGGCTGGGCACACACTTGTATGCCAGGATCACTGGAAAGTGTAATCAGAAGAACAGAACGTAAAGGCTAGGTCTTAGTGCTCATCCACTCTCCTGAATGCTATGCATCTCATTACACAGAGAAGCTCCTGGAAGAGCAGACAGGAAAGGGCTTGCCCACGGTCAGGCAGCAGAGTGGCAGAGGCAAGAAGGGAAACCCATGTGGTGTTCATCTGTTTTCACAAAGCCTCTTAGCTCCAGCTTGGGCCCACCTGGCCAAAAAGCCTTCTTACAACTCTACAAATACCTTCAAGTAACAAGAGTCCCATATAGCAGACCACAAGAATAGGAAACGAAGCTGAGAGGCAGATGTGGGGAAGGGAATTGGGGTGAACTTCCTGAAATATAAACATTCCCAAAACCTACAGAAAGTGGGCATATCTGATGTCGGAGTTGAATAGAAGGAGCTAGTTCATCTTCTTTAGCTGAAGTGGATAAGTTGCAAGACACCAAAGGAAGGAAAGAAGTGAAAAGAGCATTTAATGATCCAGTTAAAAATAAATATGATACTAGATCCTAACAGACAAATGTGAGTTTAACTACAAAAAAAGAAAAGGCCTTTGTTCTTGCTTCACATTCTCCATAGATTTAGACAAAGCTGCCCAAATATCTCACAGGCTCTAAAAACTTCCTTTCAGAAGTCCTACTTTTTATTATATCAAGCATATTAAGATACAGACATATCACACATTTAAAATAATTGATATACAACAGAATAAGAGTTCTGTTCAATTTCTTTTCTAATTGGAAATAAATGTTTCATAGACATTAACTTAAACATTCATTTCTTTTTTTATATTGCAGTTTTCTGTATGTTTTGTGTTTACATTTTCACCATGTCTCACATGTCGCAAATATTTTAACAGACCCTTGAAAAGATATAAACCCTAGACCCTATGCTTACAGCATCAAATGGATAAAATGAGAAACCATGGATCTTTAGACCCTGTAACTCCACAGAGGGAGTGGTGGGAGTTGAATTGAGCCAGGCACTCTTAACATCTGTCACTTACCTTGGCAGTATGACTAACTGGACTGATTTGCATCTATGTAATACTTTGTAGCTTACCCAGATCTTTTGTGTATTTGACTTCATTTGATTCTCTTCACCAGCTTAGGATATAGACACTAAATTAGTTGTATTGATGATAAAATTTTCATTTACAGTGATTAACTTGTTCAGCATCATGCAACTAGTAAGTGAAGAAACCCAAGTTTAGAGGTCTTACCGCTCTAAATAATCATCTGCCTTGGATCACAACAAGCTGCCTTCAACTCTTTGTTGACAAACATCTCCTGAGTTTTCTCCTTTGTGACTAAGAAGGAATGAGCCATCTCAGGGTCTGAACCCTTTGGATAAGTTGCATTGGAGGAGGAAGCCTGAAGGAGAGATGTCACAATGCCTGGGATAACAAGAAGCCCACTAAGGGATAAAGGAGGATTCTGTCTTGGTTTATTTGAGCTGCTGTAACACAATACTACAGGTTGGGTAATGTATAAGCAATACAAATTTATTTATCTTGGTTCTGGAAGCTGAGAAGTCCAGGATCAAGACACAGCAGCATTAGTGACTGGTGAGGGCTGCTCTCTGCTCCCAAGATGGTGCCTTGTTGCTACAAACTCCAGTGGGGAGGAACACTGTGTCCTCATATGGCCAAAGGGTATGAGCATGCACCTTTCAACCTTTGGCCCTCTCTTAAGGGTGCTAATTGCATTCATGAGGGCAGAGCCCTTGTGACAATAACTTCCCAAAGCCCATACCTCTTAATATTATTGTATTGGGGATTAAATTTCAAAGTGAATTTTGGAAGGGACACCACGAAATAACAGTAACTCCAAATATAAACCAAAGAAAACACCCTCTTCTGGGTGGTATTTTTAACATGCCAGTAGCTGAGTGGTTAGAAATACAACTCAACACTCTGACCCAAGGCTTGAACCCCAGGAAGGATGAAGTCATTTAAGAGGGCTGATCTAAGACAGCACTTGAGGTAATCAGCCTGTTTTCTGTAATGGCTATGTTGACTCCAAAAAGCTGTAAGGCCTGTGTCTGTGACAATGTCTTGTCACATAATAACCACCCCATCCAATGTCTGTGGAACAAAAAACTGAATCATGGGTGAATAAAACAGGGGCCTTCTCCCAGTTCATCAATTCCACTCCCAGATGCTGCCATTACCTACAATACCAACAATTCCAGTGCCCATTCTAGTGAAAACAAAGCCAGAGAAAAATGAAAATCTATTGTGCATGGCAGAGGCTGGGGAAGGATTTTTGGCACAGCTATATCTAGGAACACACCGCTAGACTTTTCTTTAACTAAAGACATGACTGTACCCTATATAATCTCTAACAAGATAGTTGAGATCTTTCTGACAGACCTTTCTGACTCCACCAAAAGGAGTTTGAGACCCTTACTTCCAGGAGAAATGGGGTCAACTAGGTGGAATGGGACATTATTGGCTGGCATTCATAAAGTCCAACCTGTTCATTCCAATAGAATAAAATTGAACGTCTAGCTCTAAGGGAGGAAACCACCCCTCATATTGTCTTATGCCCAATTTCTGCCTCCAAAGAAAGAAAAAGTGAAAACTAAAAGGCAGAAATGAAATCCACAAGCAGACAGCCTGGCGCCACACCCTGGGCCTGGTAGTTAAAGATCGACCCCTGACCTAATCAGTTATGCTATCTATAGATTACAGACATTGTATAGAAAAGCACTGTGAAAATCCCTATCCTGTTTTGTTTCGATCTAATTATCGGTGCCTGCAGCCCCCAGTCATGTACCCCCTGCTTGCTCAATCAATCATGACCCTCTCACGCGCACCCCCTTAGAGTTGTGAGCCCTTAAAAGGGACAGGAATTGCTCACTCGGGAAGCTCAGCTCTTGAGACAGGAGTCTTGCCGATGCCCCTGGCCAAATAAACCCCTTCCTTCTTTAACTCGGTGTCTGAGGAGTTTTGTCTGTGGGTGGTCCTGCTACAGCTCAAGATGAAAGGCTCAGACTCTGAATTCTGCCATGCCAGCCTGCAATCTCAGAGGCATTTAAGCCTGAGAACCTAGGATTTCTCTACATAAGTTCTGTGGAACCCTGTTTTCCTTCCTATTCCATGCTTTGTATCAAAAAGGGGAAGTATGACATGGGGACAGGCCCCACCCACGGTAATTTCAAAGTCTGGGAAATTACCATGGTATCCAGGGATCCCAGTGTTTGCACAAGTTTACTGCCAATGATAGAAGCATAGGAGAGCAGGAACAAGCCACCCTGGCTGGCTGTTCTATTCAGGTGCCTAGAATAATCCTGTGGGAAGAAATAACACTGTGTAAGCAGAATGTCATTATTCTTGCTCACCTCTTTGCTTGGCCAACCCTCATTAATGACTCCTAAGTTATCCTTCCAATCCTCATCCCTCGATCAGATTGAATTCTGGGTGTGATGTGCCAATTAGAAATCCAAAGCGGAGGTTATATGCATTTCGAGTGATTGTGCTGGTGTACTCTTTCTACCATCCCTACTATATTTTAAAGTCCTTGAGGGCAGAGGCCATCCACACGTCTTTGAAGCCACCACATCTATCACAGTGTTAGGCATGGAATACATACTCAATAAAGATGTACTTATTTTGACTGTGTGTCACTTTGGTTATATCACTGAGGAAGTTGGGTGGGAAACTGAGTCAAATCTGAAGGTTTCACAATTACTTCAATCAGAACTTCCTTTTAAAACATTGGTTCATCAAGTTCTCTTTTGAAGGGCAATTTATTATATTAATAGTGCTAATCCTGATATTGTAAATCACATACTTGACATAGCATCGTTTACAGTCAGGCACACTTCTTTCAAAAGCCTGGTGATATCACAGGAAATCAAATATTCCTCCCTTATCACTCTGCATGCAAGCATTCTTTCCTGCACTCTAGAAATGAAATTACATAGTTTTTATTAAATGGAAGCAGGGTAGGGGAGCTGCCATTGCGAGGTTGACTTCCCACCGCATTTGGAATAAAATCCAAAGTCCAAATCCTTTCCGCAGCCCCTGCCAACCTCTCCAACCTCTCCAATCTCATTTTCTTTTCTTTCTTTCTTTTTCTTTTTATTTATTTATTTATTTTTTTTGTTACAGGGTCTCACAATGTCACCCAGGCTGGAGTGCAGCAGCAAGATCATAGCTCACTGCAACCTCAACTTCCCAAGCTCAAGCAGTCCTCCCACCTCATCTCAGCCTCCCAAGTAGCTGAGACTACAGGCATGTGCTACCACGGCCAGATAATTTTTGTATTTTTTGTAGAAATGGGGTCTCAATATGATGCCCAAGCTGGTCTCGAACTCCTGGACTCAAGGGATCTTCCTGCCTCAGCTTTCCAAAGTGCTGGGATTACAGGTGTGAGCCACCACACCCAGACCCAGTCTCCTTTTCTAATTCTCTCCTTCCCCTCAATATTCCAGCCATATGCCCTGTCTTTTAATTCTTTGAACACTCAAGTCTCTTCTTACCACCGTGTCTCAAAGTACAGTGTATACCTCTCCTAGAAAGATTTTTCACAACTGATTCCTTGATCCTCAGGTCTTGTTTTAATGTGACCTCCTTCCTTGACTGCAAAAGTACAGTAGGTTTGCCCCTCCACGCTTTGCCTCTTATTATCCAGTTTTTGTCCTATGAAGCACTTATTCAAATTTATAATTGAATATTTTGTCACCTTCTCTGTCTTTTTCAGACTATGAACTCCTGAGAGCAGAGATGTTTATCTTGTTCATGACAGCATCTCTAGTGTCTATCACAGAGCATAGCACCAAGTAGGACCAAGTAGGACCTGAATAAACATTTTGTGTTTTTTTGAGACAGCATCTCACTCCATCATCCAGGCACAATCTTGGCTCACTGCAACCTCCGCCTCCCAGGTTCAAGCAATTCTCATGCCTCAGCCTCCTGAGTAGTAGTTAATAAATATTTTTTTAATGAATGAATGATCAAAGGCTTTTAGAGAGATTTATCTTTTGCTCTCTGACTTTCTTTCCTATTTGACCATTTTAGATTCTTCCTGGAGACTGAGGAGCATTGTCTTCTATTCAGAAGATTCTTCTAGGGAATATAGATAAATTGGTTTGGTGGGGATGGTGGGAAGGTAGTTGGGTAGTTAATTGGCTCCTACCTACAGGATAAGGTATGAAATATACCAAGAATGAAGAAAAATGTGTAGAATGCAGGTTGGAGGTCACACTGAATTCAAGAACTCAGTTGCAGGGAGTAGAAATCTATCTTTACAATCTAAAGGAACTACTCATTTTGGAGCTGTCCATAGCTTTGTAGGTGAAAGATTATAACCCCTATCAAATGTAGGTCATATGCCATCCCAGGGTAAGACTTATCGTGGGTTGTATCATTTTGAAAAGATTACTTAGGATTTGCCTAGCAGAAGAGAGTTCCTGGGTCCCTCAGGAGGAAAATATGATGCAGACCAGGAACTGCCTTCCCCATACTCCTCAGTCTATCTGAGCCCAAAGCAGGGTACCAAGGAGCCCCCTCTGGCATTCAGTGGGTGTTGCTGATGATGACCTTTTTTAGATAGCATGATTGGGGAGATTGGCCTCCTAGTCTGATTTTAACTTTCCATGGAATTCTAACATGGTAGTATTCACTAACTTTCAATGGAATCCTAACACAAGGTGTTCCACTACCAAATGTCCCAAATAAACCTCAGCTCAGCACGTGGGACAGAAGAAAGCTGCCACCCTACCACAATTTACTTTCCCTCTAAGATTCCTATTTTCTTTCTTTCTTCTTTCTTTCTTTCTTTCTTTCTTTCTTTCTTTCTTTCTTTCTTTCTTTCTTTCTCTCTCTCTCTCTCTCTCTCTCTCTCTCCCTCTTTCTTTCTTCCTTTCTTTCTCTTTCCTTATTTTTAAATTTGAGACCGGGTCTGCTTGGTCACCCGGGCTGGAGTTCAGTGATGTCATCAGAGCTCACTGCAGTCTCAAACTCCTGGGCTCAAGTCATCCACCCACCTCAGCCTCCCGAGTAGCTGGGTCTGCAGTTTCTCACCACCATACCCAGCTACCTTTTTTTCTTTGAAATGGGCTTCTTGGCATGTTGCCCAGGCTGGCCTCAAGCTCAGATTCCTATTCTCGATGGTTTTAGCTACTGCACAGTTGTCTGGCAGTGATATCACTGGGCTCTGTGGCTTCTAGCAGTGCTGAGGGAATATTCACGCAACTTAACCCACTCCCTGCTCCATATCACTGTCCCATAGTAAGCTAGCAATTCATTGTTATCACAGATCTTCTGCCTAAAGATCCTAGCTCTTCCATATCTAGACCTATTACAGGTAAGATTGATGAATAAATGCTTCATTAATCTCTTACCTTTCATACTAACCTGTGATCTTGTGGAAATTGCTCCAACTCTAGATGCTTCAGTCTCCTTATCTGTAAAATAGAGATAATATTAGCATCTACCTCACAGGATTAATTACTAAGTGAGCTATTATATAGAAAGCATATAGATGTGTTTAATAATAATTAATCCTTAATAAATGTTAGCTGATTACAACTAGTAGTATTGTATCATTTTTTCACAGTGAGCTCCTAGAAGGGAAAGAATTGAATTCATCCATTCCTATGTCTTAGGGGCCTGATTCACACTTGACAGACTGAAGAGCTCAACATATATAAGTTTAATTGAATTAAACTCCTCTGACATTTATTGTCTGCTCCATTCATATGCTGCTTGTCACCTAGTTGCTTTCTCTGACTTTTAGTGTGCAAATCATATAACTCCAACTGAGCTATTGTTTCCTAGAAGTACAGGATAGCTCATTCACCTTTGTGTGTCTTACACCAACTGGCTCATAGTAGGTGCTTAGTAACTCTTCACAGCCTTAAACTGACTACAATTCTGAATCCTGATAACAAGGATTCTATCATATAGAATATGTGTAACAGCAGCTGGCATACATGCATTTTTACTCCAATAATACTATAACTTAGCAGTGGGAGGAGATGTCTAAAGCATCAAGGTGCCAAATTGGGACTGACATACAGTGGTG
This sequence comes from Pan troglodytes, assembly GCF_028858775.2. NCBI lineage: Eukaryota > Metazoa > Chordata > Mammalia > Primates > Hominidae > Pan > Pan troglodytes. The sequence goes on along the minus strand of NC_072398.2, from coordinate 80,056,289 downwards.
GGGTTGGGGAGGGATTGCCTAAAGGCTGGACTGTACAGTAGACTGTATGTTCCTTGTGGGCAAAGACCATGTTTCCTTCTTTCTCAAGCATCTTGCCTGACATACTGTATGCACCCAGTGACTGTCAGTCCAATTAATGAATTTATTTGTGTTTGAAATCCCAACAGAGGCAGCTCTCATTGCTCCCTAGTGTCAGATGTGTGCTTGCCAGCATGCCCCTACACCTGGGTACAGTGCTCATTTCTCACCCTACTCTCAGTATTACACACTCTCCATCCCTGGCTAGTGTCACACGCATCCATGTGAAGAGACCACCAAACAGGCTTTGTGTGAGCAACAAGTCTGTTTATTTCACCTGGGTGCAGTGGGGGCTGAGTCTGAAAAGAGAGTCAGCAAAGGGTGGTGGGATTATCATTAGTTCTTATAGGTTTTGGGATGGGCGGTGGAGTTAGGAGCAATGTTTTGCGGACAGGGTGGTGGATCTCAAAGTACATTCTCAAGAGTGGGGAGAATTACAAAGAATCTTCTTAAGGATGGGGGAGATTACAAAGTACATTGATAGTTAGGGTGGGCAGAAACAAATCACAATGGTGGAATGTCATCAGTTAAGGCTATTTCCACTTCTTTTGTGGATCTTCAGTTGCTTCAGTCCATCTGGATGCATACGTGCAGGTCACAGGGGATATGATGCCTTAGCTTGGGCTCAGAGGCCTGACACCTAGATCTTTACCTCAATCTCAAGTTGGCAAGATGAGTGTCACACTTTGACATCATGTTTGTGCAAAAATTGCTGCAATCAACTAATGCCTACCTGGCTTGAATCTCTTCTTGGTATCCAGAAAATCATCAGCAATGAATCCTGTCTCCTGTCACATGGAAAGAGATCTTTCTTTGCTACCTATTGAATGTGTTCTCTTTTTGAACCAGCTCAATCTTAGGAAATAGTTTTCTCATCAGTAGCATGTTTTTGAAGAACATTAGCAGAGAAGCTTCTTCAGGAGACAGACCAGCCAGAACTGCTAGTCAAACATGGCTGCCTTCTTTCTTTTTTCATATGTGAGAAAGGAAGTATTTTGACTCGGTGCTATGGTTTGGATGTTTGTTGCTTCCAAACATCACATTAAAATTTGAACATCAGTATTAGAAGTGGAGCCTAATGGAAGGTGTTTTGGTCATGGGGGTGGATCCCTCATGAATACAGCAATGCCCTCCCTAGGAGGCGAGTGAGTTCTCACTCTATTTGTTCCCATGAGAGCTGGTTGTTAAAAAGAGCCTGGCACCACCAACCTTTCTTTTGCTTCCTCTCTCACCATGTGATTTCTGCACATGCTGGCTCCCTTTCATTTTCCACCATGAGTGGAAGCCCCCTGGGGCCCTCACTAGATGCAAATGCCCAATCTTGAGCTCTATAGCCATCAGAATTGTGATCCAAATAAACCTTTTTTCTTTATAAACTACCTAGTTTCTGATATTCCTTTCAGCAACACAAAATGGACCAAGACACTCAGCTTCCCAGGCAACAGCAACTTTCCAAAGTCTGTGGAAGATAATTTGGGTAGCAAATGATAGAAGATCTAACCAAGAGTAGCTTAAACAATAAGGACATTTATTATTGTGTATAACATGAAGTGTGGAGGTAGAGCAATTTCAAGGTGGATTAATTCACTGACACAGACACAGTATGGATCTAGCTCAGCTATTCTGCAGTTTTCCTCCACAGTCTCAAGATCTGCTGTGGGTCAGGTCTCACATGCTATCAACAATCTTCAGAGGCAGAAAAAGAGAATGTCCCAATCTTGTGTCCCTCTACCAGATATCCCCTTATCTTTCCTTGTCAAGAATCAGCATAGTCTATCCCTAATTAAACAATCACCAGACAAGGAAAGACCACCATAAATTGGTGAAGATTTACCTTCTATGGTTGGGTAGAGACTAAATTCTTAAAAAGAACATGACCCCTCAGAGGAGGGTTACTAAAATCAGGGTTTTGATAGCAAGGTAAAAAGGGGGAAATAACTCCCTGGTGGGCAACCAACAGTGTCTGCAACAGAGAAGGTTGGACCTCTAAGTAGTAAGTAATGAGTAAAATTACTCCAATTTTATGCTTAGGAGAATCAAGCCAATGTAAGACAAGGACCCTTCTTACTCAGAGCTACAATCTGGTTTCAGAGATAAAGCCTTTTCAGAAGCATTAGCTCAAGATGATTTTACAATCATTACCCATATAGGCTGCAATAGAAGCAAAGCACTACCAAAATCTTCTAGTATAGCAAATGTTCAAGTAGGCTCACTAATGCAAAGCAAACAAAATCTTCTTGTAATGCTAGGTCACAAGGTTTGTACACATCCTAATCCAGATAAATATCAAGAGTGAAATGGTAATATTTGGCCTCAGTTTCAATCTCTGTTACAAAATTGACCAATGCCTTCCTCTGGAGAATACAGTATTTTTTTTTATGGACCAAAACACACAATTCACAACTTCCCTGGAGACTCTGCTAAGGTTTTATAAAGATTTAGTTTTTTCTTTTTCTTTTTTTTTTTTAACTTGAAAACATCTAATTCCTTGTGAAAGAAATAGAAAAATAGGTAGGAGAACTGTTTGACCCTGAAGACATGCCAATAAGTTTCCCTCGCCAAGATTTATATTAAACACAAAATTTGATGATCAAATTGTTGCTACACTTGTGACTCATTATTCATTTACTTAACCTTAGGCTGGCCATTCTCTCTCCCATTCATGCTCTCTGAGGTCTGGCAGGACCAGAGGTGCTAAAAGCTCAGGTCTCCACTGCTTAGTATTCTCAGAATGGCCAAAAGGGAGTCATTTGGGCTGAATTATGTTCCCTCTAAGAGTCACCTGCTGATGATCTAACCACTGGGACCTCAGAATGTGGCTGTATTTGGAGCTCGGGTCCTTTAAAAGGTGATTGAGTTAAAATGAGGTCATTAGGGTGGGCCCTAATCCATTTTGACTATTGTCCTTATAAGAAGAGGAAATCTGGACACAAAAAGAGATACCAGGGGCACACAAAGGAGAGACCATCTGAGGACATAGCAAGAAGGCAATGATCTGCAAGTCAAGAAGAGACGCCTCAGGAGAAACCAAACCTGAAGACATCTGGATCTTGGACTTCCAGCCTGCAATACTGTAAGACCATAAATTCCTGTTGTTTAAGCCAACCAGGCTGTGTATTTTGTTATGGCAGCTCCAGAAAATGAACACAGGCAGCAAGGGGGCATAACCTCAGGGAGCATCCTTTGATTTCTCTACCTCCTCCACCCCAGGAAGTCCTCTCCATTTAGTCCTACCTTTACACTGCAGCTGGCCTTCCGCCAGCTGCGGGGCCCTCCGCCCATGATGAATGCAAACTGACACTCAGATTCCTCAGCGATGAACGCTGAACAATGTCCACATTACAAAATCTCTTCCTTCCCTGGCTGTGCTTCTCTCCAGAGAAGACTAGGGTGTGTTCTGGACTAAGGCCACAGACGCAAATTTTCCCTAGAAGAGCCTGGAAAAGAAGCAGTAAGTCACGGAGCTGCAGTTAAGTTATAAGAAAACTCACCTGAAAAAACAGCCAGGGGTTTTCACAGGGCAGGCCAATTACGTAAAGCACGTCTCCACTGTGTGTTGTCTTAAGATAATGAGGCTCCTGACCATCAGCAAGAGCTGGCTGGAAGCAGAGGGATCAGGTAAGTAAACCTTCAGGAGGACTGAGTTTCAAATGTGGGTCCCTGCCAGACAGGGATTGTATGTCCTCAAGTAGATGTCTCTCCCTGTGACCCACAATATCAGCAGCATGTGGCCCTTTTCCAGGGAGGAGAAGTGGAAATACCCACCTATAGTTAGGAACTGGGGATTACTATGAGAGAAGGGAGGAAGAAACACAGCGTCTAAAAATTAGCAGACTACCAAACTTAAAAGTCCTGCTCCACCATTTATTTACCAACTACACAGCTTGAACACATTTTTCAACATCTCTAAACCACCATCCACTCATTTTAAAAAATGAGAATACTAGTACCTATCTCAACAAACTGTTGGGTGGAATTAAATAAGATATTATAGTAAAACTAGCAGATTATAGGGTATATAGGCAAGTGAATAGCAGCAGCAACAACAGCAATAGGGTTGGTAGTTATTAATAAAACAAATGACCAAGCAAGATTTAGCATTTCAAGAGCTCTGACACAGGGCTGAGCTCTGCACTTCTTGGTGATAATAGAAGTAGAAAGGAGGAAGTCGAGATGTGGGTGAGGAAGCTGGGCCAGGTCAGAAGGTCCTTCCGGAGTGGAGGAATGTTGAGTGGAGCCAGGGTTAGATAAGATCTTGAGATAGAGGGGGAGGTTGTAGGGAAACCTTCCTGTGGTATGGAAGTTTCTCCCCTCTTTTAGTTTAGTATGTTAATGAAATGAGTTAATGCTCTCCCCACTAGAAACAGTCAAGTTACTTCATCTCAGAAATAATCTCCCCCAGGAACTATCACACTTAAAATCATAACAACAAAACTACCTCAGACACATCCCAGGGCAATAGTCCAAGGGACAGAACTCTCAAAAGTACTAGAGCCTGCTATTTTGAGTAGATTGAAAAGTAAGAGCCCCTCTAAATGAGGTCAACAATCAGGCCCCGTGTCTCAGAGCTCTTCTAGCCAAGAAAGTCCATCTGGAAAGCAAGCAACCCAGAGAAACCAAACCACCCAGACACACACTGACCAGCCCTGCATCAGCAGTGTGCTTGGTTTCTTCTCAGACTGAAAGCTGGACTAGGGAGACAAGTGCTAGAAAATGAAGCATAAAGCATGAAGGGTATTTTTTTTCTCCATTAAAAGAACATTCACACGGTCCCTAGTGTCTACAAAAGTTAGCAGCTGTCAGTAAAGAAATGATTATCCAACAACAAAAAAATTACAGTGAAACTGTTTACTAGGGAAAAAATTCAAATTTGAACCTCATTATAAATCTGTATAAAATTATCTCCATACGGATTAAGGATTTAACATTTCTATAAAGGAAGAAAAGGAAGAGAAGGAGGAGGAAAAGGAAGAGGAGGGGCAGGAGGAGGGAGAGGGGCATAAACAAGCAAGAAGAAAATATAAGTGTACATTTAACCTATCTTGAGGTGCTGTGGCAATTTTAAAATATGGCCACAGATTCTGTGCTATCTCCCATGACACCCACTTGAATGTGAGTAGGCTTGAGACTGCATTCACCAACAGAGTAGCTGATGTCCAAGGCTTTGTCATAAAAGGGCTTACAGCTTCCTCTTTGTTTCCTAGAACACTTGCTTTTGGAGCCCTGGGCTGCCATGTAAAGGTTCTAACTACCACAAGATCACTGGATGAGCTACATACAAGCACTCTGTAGGGCATTTCTGCTGAGCCTAGCCTTCCAGCAATTCTTACCAAGTCTCCAGACACATGAACTACACCATCTTGGACTCTCCAAATCAGCCCATCCACCAGCTAATTAACATTGAATGACTTCTGTCAACACCATGCATAATGCAGAAAACCCACCAGCTGAGCCCTGCCCAAATCCTTGACCTAAAAAAAATTATAAAATACAATAAAACAGCTGTTGTTTTAAGCTATTAAGTTTTGAGGTCACTTGATATGCAGTGACAGATAAAACTGGACTGGTAGGGAAGGACCTTCTAAGCACAAAAGTTCATTAGGAATCCAAGGAAAGAATAATAGATTTGAAATTGTAAACTGCTCTATTTCAAAAGTAATCATCACATACAAAATTAAAAGACAATGACAAACTTGAAAAACATCCTTGTAACAGATTTAACAAACAAGAAGAAAAGCACAATAGGAAAAAAAATGTACAAATAACAAAGAGCAGTTATCAGAAAAAAATTAAGACAAAAAGAGAAATGCTATTTAATTTTTAGTGGCAATTACTGGTAAAATAAATATAAATTAGATAATATGATACCTATTTGGCTTCAAATTTGTGAAGATTTTTTTAAATGATAACACTCAATACCTGCAAGACTGCAGTGTAGCAGGGATTTACATACCACTGACGAGAATGTAAATTGGTAATCTTTCTGGAGAATAATCCAATTATATAAATCAAAAGCCTTAAATGCCTTTTGCTCAAGTAATCCCAGTTCTAAAAATTAATGAGACATGTGGCCAAATATTTCTTACATTCTCATCACAGCACTATGTATGATACTGAGAAGTCATAAACAACAAAACATTTAACAGTAGAACTGTTGCTAAATTTCACATAATGGAATACAATGAAGCTATCAAAAGTCACACTCTCACCAAAATATTCATTGCCAGGGGAATATATTTATGATATAACTAAAGTGGAAAAAAGTAGTTAAAAGTATGCAAAAAGAATAGCCACAGTATCATTTATATACATGATAGACAGACTTAAAAAATGAATGGAAGGAGCACACTAAAATATTAACAGTAGTCTCTGGAAAAACGGTTTAAGTATTATTTCCTTCTTTCTCTTTGTGTTTTCCTAATTTTCCAACAGGAAACCATATTAATTTTATAATCAGAAAAGCAGTTTTCTTTTGAGTTAATTTTTTTTTTAGTTTCACAGTACTCCAACAAACTTGAACACAGCATTTCAAGCACTAAAGTTTTCCCAGAAGCCAGGAGTGCTCCCTCAAGAGACCTGCTGTGATCTGTTTTAGAAGTGTCTGACTTCTAAGCCATGCCGCATGGATCCCCAGGCTCCAACATTATCTCTCTATTATCCCTCCCTTTTTCCCACCATACCTCCTGACCACATCACCACACACAAGTAAAGATTCTTATTCCTTCAATGCCCTCCTGTTAGCATAGAAATCACAAAAAGTCACCCTTAGGCCAAATGGGGTCTATAGATCTCTTTTCTTTGATGCCCCTTTCCAAAATGTGTTAATTTTCTTTTTATTAGTTGTCAGTATTAAAAAATGAAGAGAGATTTTTGCCTCCAGGAAGATGGAATAGACGTACTTTTTCCCTATTCCTCTCACTGAAGGCAACAAAAAATTCTGGACATTATTTATAAAATATAAATGGCTCCAAAATGTAAAGAGAAGAAGCCGGATTAGATAGAGACTGAGGACCTGAGAAACAGCAAATTAGTGAGTTCCATGGGTTTTCTTTTTGACTCATACATCCCAGACTTAGAACTGAAGAAGCCCACAACCCAGAAACACCAACTGGAGCAGACAAAAATAGTGCCAAGAAAAGTGTGCTATCCCTAGCCGGAAAAACAGGGAAAAAGCAACCTAGCAAAACAGAAAACTTTCAGACCATAACTGCTCTACTCCAACCAAACACTAGAGGAGTGGTGGGGGGAAACGTGGCCCCACTTCACCCACAACAGCAAAGCCCACTACGGAACTTCAACTTCCACCATCAGGAGGCTATATCACAAGGCACTCCAACCACCTGACCGGGGTGGTGTCAGTGAAAGCCGAGGAACGAACCAGGACTTTCATCTACTATGACCAGTAGGCAGCTCTAACCTTCTCCAACGTGGGGAGCCTGGAGTTTCACCACTACGCAGCAGTAATGAGGCACATCTCTCATTCTCCAATAGGAAGGTGTGAGAGGAGGCCTCATAGAGTATAAGAACTTTCACTCCTAGCCAGCAGTAATGAAGACACCCCCACCACTGAAGTCCCCATCCCACCAGCAGTAATAAGGAGTTTTTTGAACTCTTACCACCTGTCAACAAAGGCCAAGTGGTAAGCCTGGACTTCTACCCCAACCTGAAAGTTATAAGGTGGCAGGCCCCTCTTACCCTGCTGGAATGGTGTCAGAGGAGACCAGCTAAAAGAGTAGATTTACAGAACATTTAGAGCCTAATAACATAAATGTAAAATGTACAGGTTTCAATAAAAAGTCAGTCATCATCCCAAGAACCAGGAAGCTGCTCTCAAACTGAATGAAATAAGTCCTACGATAGGTGCCAACACTGAGATAACAGAGATATTAAATTTATCTAACAGAGATTTTAAAGCAGCCCATGATGAAAATGCTTCAACAAGCAGTTATAAACCTGCTTGAAACAAATAGAAAAATTGCCTCAGCAAATAAATGTAAAATGTCAGCAGGGAAATAGAAGATGTAAAAAAAAGAACCAAGTGGAAAATTTAAAACTAAAAGATTGTTTTGTTTTGTTTTGAGACAGGATCTCACTTTGGTGACCAGGCTGGAGTGCAGAGGTGTGATCACAGCTTACTGCAGCCTTGATCTCCTGGGCTCAAATGATCCTCTGCCTCAGCCTCTAGAGTAGCTGGGACTACAGGTATGTGCCACCATGCCTGGCTAATTTTTTTATTTTTTTTCTTTTGCAGAGATGGGGAATCTCACTGTGTTGACCAGGCTGGTTTCCAACTCCTGGCCTCAAGCCATTTCCCACACCTTGGCCTCCCAAAGTGCTTGGATTACAGGTGTGAGCCACTTTGTCCAGCCCAGAACTAAAAGGTATTAGCTTTTAAATCAAGATTTGAAAGCTCAATATATGGACTTCTATTAGTTCCTATTGCCCCCGTGACAAATTATCACAAATACAGTCAGTTAAAACAATACAAATTTATTATCTTATAGCTCTGGAGGTCAGAATTCTGAAATGGGTTTTGCTGGGCTAAAATCAAGATGAGTCAGGGCTGTATTATCTTATAGAAGCTCTAGGGAAGAATCTGTTCCATTGTCTTTTCTAGTTTCCTGAAGCTACTTACCTTCCTTGGCTTGTGAGTTCCTTCCATCTTCAAAGCCAGTAATGACCTGTCATGTTTTCTCACATTGTATCACTCT